>NC_060973.1:2680000-2692500 GCF_910589235.1 Vespa crabro
GTCCTTACAGGAAAACCTCGCCACCAGGAACGTCGCTTTGGTGGTACGCTGCAGAGGGACACGTGACCAGTTTACGTAACTCTCTGCCTATTGTAATTCACAATGACTATCTTGGTATACCTATATACCTACACGCACTTACACATATTACATACAAACAGACACTAACACAGTAACACATATATATATATATATATATATATATATATATATATATATATATATATACTGCGAGTTAGCGATTCGACCACAACCATCGTCACTACTACATAAACTGGAATATTATGTGGTTGCTATGTGCCAACCACCCTTCCTCTTTTCTTTCCCTCACCTCCTTCCTAAGCCCACCACCGAACTCTCCTATACTACCTCTTGTCCTTTTCCTCCTTTTCCTCTTCCTACCCTTGGAATTGTTCGTATGCGACTTCCGCTTTTATATCGCCTAAGCGAATCTCGAAAGCCAGCTAAAAGACGTCTCGCGAGGTTTACTAACGCCGCTTGAATTGTCCATGGACTTTACGAGCTTTCTTTTATTTTCTCTCTCTCTCTCTCTCTCTCTCTCTCTCTCTCTCTCTCTCTCTCTCTCTCTCTTTCTTTCTTTCTTATCCCTCCTCCCTATGCACCCTCCCTTATTCTTATTCTTTCTTCTTTTCTTATCTTTTCTTCTTTCTTTCACTCTTTATGATCGCTACATTTCGTTTGTCCAGAAGTAAACTTATGGGTATTCTCATACTCACCAGGTGTTTATAGTTTGATCATAAAACGTCGAGAAGTTGAAACGTCGAAATATTGAAACGAATATAACAAGATCCCAGATAGTAATATGTAGTGTGTTTCTTGAACATCGAATAGGAAAGAAATTGAAACGAGATGGGATACGTAATAGTGCTTTTGTGTGTATGTATATATGTGTGTGTGTGTGTGTATCTATGCGCGCGCAAGGTAGTATATATTCTTCCTCCTAAGGAAATGATATTTATTCTGTATTCGTCGTGTCGTGTTTGAAATCGTAACGAAATGCGCATTCTATTTGTAATATTATGAAAAGCAAATTATAAAGGATGTATAACAAAATTGATATGAGACAGTTCGTCTGAATCGTTAAAGATATTTGTAATTCGATTAAATGAGAAATTAATAAAGATTTCTCTAAAAGAATGAATCTCATCTCGTTTCGTTCTCCTCTCGGCAAAATTTAACGATGATATTTATTCTTATCTTGTAAAAAAGAAACCAAAAAAAAAAAAGATTAATGAAATTGCGAGATATATATATATATATATTAAATCGATAAATTATATATATATATAGAGAGAGAGAGAGAGAGAACGAAAAAAAATTCTAAATGCTAGTTCATTCGAAACGAAATATAAAAGATAATAACTAATGATTTATTATAATTATTAATATCATTCTAAATTTCTTTAGTTAAAAGATTATCTTCCTAATGCAAAATCGATACGAACTATATAGATATGATCCTTTTTAAGATTATTTCTTTTCTTTTTTTGTAATTTCTATCTTAAGAAGATTACGTTTGAGAGAAAAAAAAAACAAAAAAAAAAAAAAAAGAAAGAAACAAAAACAAAAAAGAAAGAAACATAAAAAAGAAATTTCTACTAATGATATTATCGAAAATACGATTAACGTTGAGATAACAAACTATATGAGATAACGAACGTCGAGATTAATAAGAAAATTTATTCGTATTTATTTTTGATATCAGGAAAAGAAAAGAAAAGAAAAGAAAAGAAAAAAAAAAGAAAGAATGAAAGAGGACCAAACAATTAAACAAATAAATAAATAAATATAATAAAGAACAATAAAAGAGTGAAAGAAATTTTGAAAAGAAATTTCATATTTAAAATTCTTTAAATAATTATTAATTAACGTTAACGTAATCCATATCTATTATTAGTACGAGATAAGAAGAAATATTATATTAACAAACGAGAATTTGATTTATACGATAAAAGATAAATCGTGAAGAGATAACGAAGATCCCGAAACATTTATAATAATTTCTATAAATCCGTGCTTCAGATTCCTATTTAAGAATTCATCCCTCGTTTTAACCATGACTACGGTAACCTCCGATAACCTTCCGGAGATTTGTCTGAACGTTTAACTTCAGACTTCACGGAAGTACGAATGAATGCACATAGGTAACTCCCAATTGTGGACAGGATGCCGTCCATTAAATCAATTCGTTCTCTCTCTCTCTCTCTCTCTCTCTCTCTCTCTCTTTCTCTGTTTTTCTCTTTCTCTCTTTCTCTCGCTCTCAGTTATTTCCTTTTAACTCTATCTCGGTTGAAAAGCGCGTTGACTGAAACGTCAGAGAAGATAATTTCGTTTCCGAGATCTCACCAATCCATGAGATCAGGGTACAGGGGAAGAGGATTGTCGGGGGGAGGGGAGAGATGGGGTGAAGAAAGGAGAGAAGGGGGAGGGGGGACCGTTCGTAAAGGCCTTCGAGAAATCGTTGAACTCTCGTTGAAGCTCGAATCTTTCGTAGAAAACTTCTTTCTTCTTATTCCTCTTCTTCCTCTTCCTCGGCTTCTTCTTCTTCTTCTTCTTCTTCTTCTTCGTTTTCTTCTTTTTCTTCTGTTGTCTCTTTCTATCTTTCTTTTTCTCCCTAGAGACAGCCCGAAGCTCTTCTTTTAGATCGCCTTCCACGAAGGGCAAAACGTATCTCGAGGCTATTCTATCATCCGGTTCCGTAAGGAGTTTATTGTTATTAATAATAGTCTGCTTCTTGGAAGTGAAGAAACTCGAGAAAGAATTTTTTCATTTCTCTCTCTCTCTCTCTCTCTCTCTCTCTCTCTTGTATTTCTTTTTTTTTTTTTTTGCTTTTTCATCTCTTTTTTCTTTCATATTTTTTTCTTTTATTTGTTTTTTGTTTTTATTACGTGAGCTTTTTTATTTTATTACGTGCATTGATGTTACGCTTCATGACGTTCACATCATGTTTGGGATATGTACAATTTATTAGAGAGAGAGAGAGAGAGAGAGAGAGAGAGAGAGAGAGAGAGAGAGAGAGAGAGAGAGAGAGAGAAAAAAAGAAAGAAAAAAAAAAAAAAAAAAAAAAAAAATACGCAATCTTAATTCTATGTACTTTCTTTTTGTTTTTCTTTTTTCTTCTTTTTTCTTTTTTTTTTTTTTTTTGTTTTTAATCGAAAGCACACAAATATATACATGAAAATTGAGTTATTGCTTATGATAAAATATTGTGATGTTCGAAAATTTGGTTATAGTAATTGACGAACGTTACTATTAATTCTCATTAAATGTCATTAATTTTGTCGAGAGATATACGTATACATTAGGTGAAGGACACGTGGTTCGCGAGTTAAACCTTTCCACGAATGAAATTCGTGTGTAAATTGACTCGGTGGGTATACACGAAGACCAGGTGCACGGGATGGTTCCCCTTTGACAGGACAAAGGCTGTTTAGGACGGTGTAAGGAGGACGAATTCGCGAGTCCTCTGGAGTTTACTCGATGCCGCCAGTTAATTTACATAAATGCAACAACTACGGAATTAGATACGCTCTCTCCCCCCCTCCCACTCCTTCCCCCCGCCCTTTCTCTCTCTCTCTCTCTCTCTCTCTCTCTCTCTCGTTCTCTTTCTGTCGCTAAGAGGTGAATTTTCAAGTCAGTAATTAAAGTCAGCTTTTGAATCTACTTGCTTTGTGATCGTATATATTTAAACAGTCCAAACGTTTCTATCCTCTATTCGTATTGTTCTGATCATTTTTCTTTCTTTCTTTTTTTTTTTTTTTTTTTTTTTGTTTTGTTTTTTCTACTTTCCAATCACAAACAATCAAAATTTTCTTTATTTATACGAATTGAAAGCAAAAACGAAGAAATATGTTTTCATTATTTTTTAAAATTATTAATTAAACGTTTCATAATACTGTACCAATAAATAACAGTCTGATAATGCTTGATATTAGAACCAAAAAAAATATACTGTTGTAACACACACACACACACACATACATACATACATATATACATACATAAATATAAACTACTATATAAATAATAACAATTAATTAATATAACTATAAAACATATATATATATATATATATATATATATATATATATATTGTATAACATTTTATATGCATAACGTAAATACTTAAAATACTTAAATATATTCTACTTGAGGATATAAAAATATTATAAAAATCAAGTGAAAATAAACATATATTTATGCGCACATACATACATACGTATAAAAAAAAAAAAGTCGTATACTTGCAACATAGTTATCGGAAAGTTGATGGGGATACTGAATTGGTGGTAGAGAATTCAGCGGTAATATAACGCGAGGAATAGAACTCGGTAGACTCGGTTAATTAACGAAACCCACATGGGACATACCCGTGTTGTGTCCATGCCTGCCACGTTCCTCAGGCAACTCTCTCTTTCTCTCTCTCTCTCACTCTCTCTCTCTCACTCTCTCTCTCTCTCTCTCTCTCTCTCTCTCTCTCTCTCTCTCTCTCTTGCTCTCACTCTCTCTCTTTCGAAAAGCTGGCGTCGGTGTCTCGCCTATCTCTACTTACTCGGAAAACCCACCCCTTCCACCCAAATACACACGTTGCCGTACGTAAATAACAGGGAGATACTACCACCCCCTCTTATATCCACTTTCTCTCTCACTCTCTCTCTCTCTCTCTCTCTCTCTCTCTCTGAGTTTCTGTCTTTCTCTCTTTCAACACGCTATTCCTTTTCCTTCCCTTCGCTTCGCTTCTTACTTAGTCCAATAGAATCTAAGGCAAAGACAGAAAGGAGAAGGGTGAGTTAGTTAAAGGTTGAAAGAGAAAGATAGATAAAGTTGCGACAAAAGGGTGAAAAGGGTGGTAAATAAAGTCTCGGACACGATTGAAGTTGCTACGAGCGGTTGCTTAATTAAAGAAATCCTTGTTTACCTCTTCGGTTGATTATTCCTTTCTCTCTCTCTCTCTCTCTCGCTCTCTCACTCTCGCTTCCCCCCCCCCTCTCTCTATCTATCTATCCATCTATCTTTCTATCTATCTATCTATCTATCTACATTTTCTATTACCCCCTATCATCTGTTACTTTCGATCGAAAAAAAAAAAGAAATACAAATTTGATTGGATTTATAATTAAATTTTCAAATTATTTACAAATATCTTCATTCATAATGATAGAATTATGAATGAAGATATTTTTGAAGAATATCTTCATTATCGACATTCATTCATAATTTTCTTATTTTTATTTCTTTTATATATATATATATATATATATATATATATATATTTTTTTTTTTTGCAATGGTAACGATCCACGTCCTGATAGAATTGATCCCTTTATCTTCTCTCTCTCTCTCTCTCTCTCTTTCCGTTTCTTTAATCTCTAATTATTATTATTATTATTATTATCACGTTATTAAGGGATCGAGAAAAATCGTAAAGGAATGATAAAAGAAAAAAAGGTTTTTATCGTTCGACGGTGAAGAAATTCAAGGACGTAGAGATAAAATTCGTCCTACCGAAGTTAATCCCGCCATCGAACCACGTTATTTCGTAAAGCTTCTCACCGAACGGGACTTGTTTAATTCCTTTCTCGTGGTTAGAATTAAAGGATGTGTGTGCTCTATTCCAGAGTCGAATTCTAACGTCGGTGAGACCTACATTGGTATGTGTGTCTATCTGTCTCTACAGATATATATATATATATATATATATATATATATATATATATATATATATATATATATATCTTTCTGTGTGCATGTCTCTCTCTCTCTCAGTCTTTCTCCGTTTGTCTCTCTCTTTCTCTCTGTGTTTGTATGTACACAGTGTGTGTGTGTGTATGTGTGTGCGAACAGAGGGGAAGCAATAAAGAATAAACAACGTTGAGTTAGTCGTAGCAAATGCCACATGGAAGAGAGAATAGGTGACCGTTCCTGGCCAGCAGGAAGATGGACGTTCTTCAATTATACGAACACGTAACAATACGTACTACTTCCACTGAAACGTATATTTCTCCGTTTTCGTTTGTATAAATTAAACTAAAAACTATTCTCCGATCGTTTATCTTTCTATAACTTTAAAAATATTTTTTGCATTTCTTCTTTTTCTGCCAATGTTTTTTTTTTTTTTTTTATTTATTTTTTCTACTCTTTTTTCTTTTTCTTCTTTTTCATTATCACCCGAAAAAAGAAAAAAGAGATAAATGTAAAAATCGATGCCATTTCGATCGATCATTTATAAATAATCTAAATGAAAGTTATTAAAAATAATAATAATAATAATAATAATAATAACAAAAATTAATAACAATTTATAACAATACATGAGTTATACATGTATTATAATCTATGCTCAAATGTATATACGAATTTATGTGTTACAACAATGGAATAATATTATTTGAAATATTAATTGGATGTTTTTACTGAATAATTAAAAATATCGATTTCAGTGAATCTTCGCGATTTAATAATGTGTGGTTTGTACAAGGAATATAATTGTAGCTTTGTTATAATTGAGAAAAGAAAATATTTTATTAGCGTAGTTATCGTACGACGTTTGAACGATTCAAATGAAATATAATTTGTAAATTAATTTAACGTCTCATCATCGGGAACGTATTTTAAATCGAATTAACGTTCGACATTAACAATATAATAATAATAATAATAATAATAATAATAATAATAATAATAATAATAATATAAATGTATGTATATTATAAGCTTTATAAAGTAGTTACGTCATAGGACGAAGTTCAACGATAAACTGAACTATTATATGGGTTATCGTAGATCGTTCGACCTTGATGTTTCCTTAAATTTTCATAAACGTTAAACTTTCAATCGCATGAATTACGATCGATTAAATGCATTTCCACAAAACAAAAATAATTTTCAATTGTCTTCATTAAAAAAAGTCGAATCTACGAGTTATGTATTAAATAGAAATGATTTTCAATATCATTCCTCTCTTTTCTTTCCTTTTAAATCTTTCAAATCGTTTAATAAGAATTTCACCTTCATAAATCGACAATTTTATTATTTATTTTATGCGTGGCCGATTGTATCGTCGGGTATAGGACGAAGATAAAAAAAAAAAAAAAAAAAGAAAAAAAAAGAAAAGAAATGAAACAAAAAAAAAAAGAGAGAAAAAGAAAAGTAAAATAAAAAGGGAACGAAAAGAAAAAATTAAAAGTAAAAAAGAAAGAAAGAGAGACAAATTTTAAAAGGATAAAAAATACAAAAGTAATGAGATAAAATTTTGAAAAGGAATAAAACAGAGAGAGAGAGAGAGAGAGAAGGAGAGAAGAAGAGAAAAAAAGGCCGGGTCTTTCGTGGTTGATGATTCGATCGAAGATTCGAAGACGTACAGAGGGTGACAGGCGAAAGGAGGAGGAGGAGAAGGAGGTTTGAACAGTGTTGGTTTGAAAGTATAAAGAGAGGGGGTTGAAAAGACGAGCTCTTCAAATGAACGAAAGAACGAATGAGAAAGAGAGAGACAAAGAGAGAGAGAAAGAGAAAGAGAAAGAGCTGATATCTTCGAGGCACGTTTCAGTTCAGAAAGAGGGGAGAGAGAGAAAGAGAGAGTTTGCGGCTGTAGATACACGTCGGCGGTCTCTTAAAAGTACCGCTCGAATCTTCCCCTTTTGGAAGCGGCCAAGTGCCGGGAGAAGCTTCACTTCGAATAAGGAGAGAGAAAGAGAGAGAGTGATAGACTGACAGACAGAGAAGATAGAGATAAAGAGAGAGAGAGAGAGAGAGAGAGGGAGGGAGAGAGAGAGAGAGAGATTAAACCGAAAACATAATCAAATCTTGCTGAGAGCCGCTGTGGTGCAAAGTTACTAATTGCTTAATTTCCCTCAACCTAGCTCTTCTATTTCCATCCCTCTTTATCCCTCTCGACTTTAGCCTCTCCTTCTCTCTGTCTCTCTCTCTTTCTCTCTTAACCTCTTAAACCAGTACTAAGCACAAACGAAAGGGAAATATATATATATATATATATATATATATATATATATATATATATATATATATATATATAATTAAAGTATGAAGAACCTCGTGTAGAATCCTTGTCGGGGTTTTCGAAATGAGGAAAATGGCGGAGGAAGTGTGTTTGGGTTTCTGCCAGGATGGGAAAGGTGGCGGGGTAAAAAAGAACGCGTGTCTGGTTTTACTCCCTTAATACGTAAGTAGGAAAACTCGACCATACCGCATCATCGTCCACACCCACCATCTTCTCCTCCTCTTACTTCTCCCTGTGTCCATCTTCATCGCCACTTCAAGGGGGGGAAAAGAAAGAGAGAAAAAAAAAGTAAAGTAAAGAAAAGAAAAGAAGAGAAAAGGAGAG
The DNA here is from genome assembly GCF_910589235.1 of Vespa crabro. Taxonomy (NCBI): domain Eukaryota; kingdom Metazoa; phylum Arthropoda; class Insecta; order Hymenoptera; family Vespidae; genus Vespa; species Vespa crabro. The sequence continues at coordinate 2,688,363 of NC_060973.1, forward strand.
ATAGGGGTAAAAAGGAAAAAAAAAAAAAAAAAGAAAAAAAACATAAGAGAGAAAGAACGAGAAGGATTGATCGATGTGTGCTTGGCAAATGCTATAGCATCTTCTGGCTTCCTTCTTCTTCTTCTTCTTCTTCTTCTTCTTCTTCTTCTTCTTTTTCTATATTTTCTATATTTCTTCTATTTCTTCTATTTCTTCTATTTCTTCTATTTCTTCTATTTCTTCTATTTCTTATATTTCTTCTATTTCTTTTTCGTAAGAAAGGGCTGACGACAGAATACAGCTGCCGCCATATCGTCCTTGTCGTCGTCTACCTGCCATCTTAACTCTGCACAGAAAGAGAGAGAAAGAGAGAGAGAGAAAAATTGTGAACAAGCAAGAACGTCAGCAGTACCGTCTGCGTTCTACTCTCTCTCTCTCTCTCTCTCTCTCTCTCTCTCTCTCTCTCTGTCAAACATATACTCTTTCTATCTCTCTCTCTTTCTCTCTTTTTCCAATGTTACTCCTTTCAACCCTCGCAAGGTACTTTCCAACATCCTTCGCGGATAAATAGATCACGTTTTGATATCGTACGAAAGAGTGAGAGTGAGAGAGAGAGAGAGAGAGGGAGGGAGGGGGGAGGGAGCGAGATGCACGTCGATGAAAATTTCATTCGAACTCTCACGCGAGAACCTCCCCCACGGGATATCTCGCGAGATATAAATCGATCTTATTGCCGTTTTCCGGATCGTTCCGACACCTATCGAGAAATGGTATAGTATGATATGTATCGTTTGGGATATATCGATAAACGTAGATATATGAGTATATGTATTTATTCGTTTATATTTATGTATGTGGAAACGGTTATATTTGGAGTTAGAAATAATCTGTCACGCAGTTATATTTAATTAGATATAAAATTATATAATTATATAAGAATTATTTAAATGAATAAAATTTAATTAAATAAAATTATAAAATTATATAAAATCATATAAATCAGCAATATTTTTTAATATTTTATGTATTATTATTATTATTGTTGTCGTCGTTGTTGTTGTTGTTGTTGTTGTTGTTGTTGTTGTTGTTGTTGTTGTTGTTGTTGTTGTTGTTGTTTTCTTCCTTTTTTTTCTTTCTTTCTCTTCTTCTTCTCCTTTAATCATTCCCATTATAATTATTAAACTAACGAATAATATAAGAGAATTTTACGAAATGTAACACATTATACTAATACATATTAAATACTTGAAATACTTCATCCTTCTCTTTCTGACATAAAACAATAGTATTTATATATATATATATATATATATATATATATATATATATATATATACGTGAATACATACATACATACATACATACATGCATACATAGTCGATGAGACCATCGCGAAATAATTAAAAGCGAGTAATCTCGGCTATTTTGCGATTCTTTCGAGCGTAAGCTCCCCATAAAACTCAACTTCCTCTCGTTTCGTAGAAAAGCGTCGTAAACTGGCGAGGTAATAGCCACGACCAGGCGATCCATTCTCGATCCAACTTCCGATATATTCGAACCTTCAGTGCGTATATATATATATACATATACATATATATATATATATATATATATATATATATATATATATATATATATATACGTGGAAGACGGGCGAGTAGAGTAATCGATCTGTCGACCGATACTCCTGCCAATGAATCGTCTCGAACGCGATTCCACGCGAAACGAGCTCTGAGACCGGCTATCGCTTCGGTGCACCGCGTCCTGGGAGAAGAGAGAACGGCTCTAGAGAAAGAGAGAGAGAGAGAGAGAGAGAGAGAGAGAGAGAGAGAGAGAGAGACAACGAAGGTACCTGAAGGTGAAGGATGGTACGCTCGATCGCGATAAACTCCGTCTCTCAGAATCAGCAGCACCTACCACTGCTTCTAGTCCGGCTTTTGGACGATTTAACAAATCGTCCCTGAAGCCAAGAACGTCTATGACATCGTCCTCGATCCCTTCCGTCTCCTCTTTGATTTTCCTTGTGAAATCGAAGAATGAATGTGTCCTTTGACCGATCGTTCGATCTTATTACGAAATCGTTCCCATTCAAATCTTCTTTGTTTCTTCCTTCTTTTCTTCCTTTCTTCCTTTCTTCCTTTATTTTTTCTTTCTTTCTTTCTTTCTTTCTTTCTTTCTTTCCTTCTTTCTTTCCTTTTGCCTTTTTTTATTTATTTATTTATTTATTTATTTCTTTGTATCGTCCTTTAAGTATGAAAGATTATTATTATTGCTTCAATGATTTTTAACTATCGAATGAACGGATTTTAAAGAGAGAGAGAGAGAGAGAGAGAGAGAGAGAGGAAGGGAATATAATATAAATTATTATTTTTGAAAATAACATATGAATTTTCATGAATATTTTTACATACCGAGTGAACGAATTTCAAAGAGAGGGAAAGATAATATAATTATAAAATTAATATTTTTAAAATAATATATATACATATATATATATGTGTGTGTGTGTGTGTGTGTGTGTGAATTTTCATGGAAAACAGTTTATATTAATTATTCATAAAACGTAATATTAATATCGTCCGTTTTGTTGAATAAAATGATCAAAGAATTATGAAGGAAATAGAAAAATCTTTCCATTTTTATTTTCTTTCTTTCTTTTTTTTTTTTTTTTTTTTATTTTTTTTTTTTTTTCATTCTTATATGAACTTTCGAATGAACCCAATAAACGTCAAGTGATATAAGCGAATTTTGGTGTAAAGTATATATATATATTTTTTTTAAGGAGGATGATTTTGAAAAAACACAAAAGGAAAAAAGAAAACCATCACACGAATTCTTATGTGAGGTGGGTTGGGTGGTAGGAGGTGGGGGGGGGTGGGGGTTGAAGGAGGAAAGAAAAAGAAAGAAAGAAAGGAAAAAAAAGATTTTTGAACGTAATCAAAATCGTTTGTTCGAAGTAAAAATTAATTAAGGAAATGATTCGACGTAAATGATAATGAATTTTGTATTGTAATTATTTCTTTTCTTTTCTCTTTCCTTTTTTATTTTATTTTATTTATTCTTTTTTTTTCACCTTTTCTTACTCTTTTCATTTTATTTCGTCGAACGATCTACTGTTCGTTCCCTTTTTTTTTTTTCTTTCTTCTTCTTCTTTTTTTTCTCTTTTTCTTTTTTTCTTTTCCTCCTTCCAAACGATTAATTTATTATCTCAAAGTGACGTCAATACGCGAAACGTCCCTTTCTTTTATTTCACCAATTTCTCATACTTTTCGTCTGAAAAATGCACGCTGTCGTTTGAGAACGTAAAAGAGGATAAAACTAAAAGGAGAAAGAAGAGGATGAAGAAGAAAAAGAAAAGGAAAAAAAAAAGAAGGGAAAAGGAAAAAAAAATAAATAAAGAAAGATATAAAAAGAAATACGAGGAAGACGGAGAAAGAGAGAGAAGGACGAACGATCGATCGCCTTTTCCAGCTCACTTCTCACGATAGAAAGAGATAGATAGATAGATAGATAGATAGATAGATAGATAGATAGATAGATAGATAGGTAGATAGGTAGATAGATAGATAGAAGGAAAAAAAAAAAGAATAAGAGAGAGGAAAAGAACGAGAAGATGGACGCGATGGACGGCGCACGGTAAAAGATCCCTTGTGTGAACGAAAGTGTAATAAACTCGAACGAGTTTAAAAAAGGATATAAATTTCTATCGTTCTCGGCTCTTTCTAAAAATATTTCTTCAAATCGAAACGCGTTCAACCCGTTCTTTTCCCAGCTTGAAATTTCATACATGAATCTTTCGAGGGGAAAAAAAAAAAAGAAAAAAAAAAGTATGATTTACTTTCTATATGTAATTTTATATATGTACATGTATAAAATTTTTTTTTCTTTTGCATTTTTCTTTTTTTTTTTCATATTTATTTTTATTTTTTCATATTCATATTTATTCTTTTCATATTTATTTATTTTTTTTTTTTTTTTTTTTTTTTTTTTGTAATAGTTCGATATTCCAATTTTTTCTTATTTTATTTGTAAAGATATCGTCGAATTTCAAACGAAAATCTTTCAAAAGGTACGATTTGAAAGTACGATTTGATTTCTATATTTTTCTTTTTCTTCACTTATTTATTTATTTGTTTTGAAATAAATAAATAAATAAATA
>NC_060973.1:2700000-2705000 GCF_910589235.1 Vespa crabro
GAAGTTATCGAGTGGAATGTACGGATATAGATACTTTGTGAAACGAGAAAAGAACTAAAGTATCTGTTGGAGTAAGGGTGATTTTACTCGCATAAAGAAAGAAAGAGTGAGAGAAAAAGAGAGGGAGAGAGAGAGAGAGAGGGTGGGGAGGGGTAGGGAGGGATAAGGAAGACGAGTTTCAGGTTAAAAGTAATCAGTATAAGCTATTGCTTCTATTATAGTCTCTGTCTGCCTTTTAGATCTTCTTTTCGCCTTAGTAACGTTATACTATACTATACCATACTATACGATACTATACTATACGGTACTATACGGTAGTATATATTATACTACTATACTACTATACTATACTTGCTTCTCTTGCTTTTCATCGACTTTTCCATTCGTTATCCAACTTGGATTCATCATTCGAACTTTCTATTCGTGCAAATCATCGTTTCGACATAACACTTGCATACATATATACATATATATATATATATATATATATATATATATATATATATATATATATAAATAGATACATACGTATATACCATAAATGTGCATTTATCTATTCATTTATCTATTTCTGTCTAAAGCTTACATTTTATTCGTTAAGCAGACATGAATTGAGTGAGTCGAAATCATTAGAGAATTCAGAAACGAAATAGAGAGAGAGAGAGAGAGAGAGAGAGAGAGAGAGAGAGAGAGAAATAAAGAGATAGATAGAGAGAGAAAAAGAGAAAAAGAGAGAGAGAGAGAGAGAGAGAGAGAGAGAGAGTGAATATTTAACGCGACAAACTATTCGCTTTAACTCACCGAAGCACGGTGCTTAAATGCATCTACTGTTTCACACGCCATACTCGAAAGAGCAGCAATAGTGTTTGTGAAACGAGCCTATCTACCTGAATATATATATATATATATATATATATATATATATATATATATATATATATATATATATATTTATAAACCTATATAACACACACATTTACAGAAATATACCAACACATAGAAACTATATCTACAGATTATACAAAATCTATCCACTTGTGCTACACACACATATTAGTTTACATTTACATAGAGACTAGAGTGAGATATTTCCATACGAGAATTTTCATTCATAGTATGTATCTGTGTATATTATACATACATACAAAAATAAATAAATATATATATATATGTGTGTGTGTGTGTATGTGTGTACGTATGTATCTCAGTGTATTTGTACGTGTGTATGGCTATGGATGTGAGTGTGTGTATATATACGTGCGCTTGACCGCAGCCACAATTCGAGGCTACTGCCTGCCTGGGAATGGCGCTTTACGTTTTTATTTTTAATTTGTGCGGTGTCCTCTCTGACTGGATCCTCTCCACATCCTCATCCTACTCCTCTATTCCATCGACCCCCTTCCTTCCCCCTCCCCCTCCACTCTTTCCGCTGAACCCCCACCCTATACTAAAACCTCCTACACCTCTATACCCCTATACCCCTCTCCCTTTGCCACCCCCTACATCTCTCACCTACGCACTACCATCACTATCACCACCATCACCACACCACCATCACCACCATCTCTTCCTCGTCTCGTTTCATTTTACGATTTATGATACGCGCCTCGTTGTACGAACGTCGAGCTCGTACAAGTGATTTACAAGCGAGTCATAATCGACGAAGAATCGACACGATTTATCGCGATATAACGAGAGGAAATAACTCGTCCATAGGTATATATATATATATATATATACCTAGTACTATATATATATGTATATATATATATCTATGTAAGCGTATAATACATACATATCTCGTTTTTATTTCAATCCATTCTTCCTCTCTCTCTCTCTCTCTCTCTCTCTCTCTCTCTCTCTCTCTCTCTCTAACTCACTCTCTCACTTTCTCTCTCTTTGTCTTTTTCTCTCTGAACCGGCAGCAAAATTTTGCAAAACAAGTTCGACGAAAAGTACGGACAAAAAGTAAGAGAGAGAAAGAGAGAGAGAGAGAGAGAGAGAGAGAGAAAGAGAAAGAGTGGGGGAAGAAAAAGGCGGAAGGGATGGTAAGGTGCGGAAGGGAGAGGGAAAGAGTACATACCGAATTAAATTTTCTGTGCCGTGTGTTCACTCTCTAATATGTATACATCTATACATACATACATACATACATATATATATATATATATATACTTCCTGCACATTCAGAGATACGACAGAACGTTCCTTTTTTCTTTTACGAAACTACTGCTTGGCACTCGGGAAATATTCGCTAGCAGAGATTTTTCTCGCCCTTTCCTTTAACATCGGAGAATGAGAGAAAGAGAGAGAGAGAGAGAGAGAGAGAGAGAGAAAGAGGAAAAAAAAGTTTCGGCAAATTGGGTCGGCCGGGTGTGCGGCCAACGAAGAAATATGCGAACGTTACCCGATAGCTAGCCGAAAATGGCCACGGGCGTTGTAATTTTGCAGAGGCGGCCGAATTAATTTTGCAGAGAAATTGGCACTGAAAAATCATCGTGGCGTTACTCCCTCCCACCTCCTCTCTTTCTCTAACACTCTTTTCCTCACACACACACACACACACACACACTCACATACACGTATATACATGGCATGTGCAGCAGCATACGGCCCGTTGGCGGAAGTACGAATTTATGAAATCCATTTGCAAAAAGCATTGCGCCTTACGTACGATTAATTTGTACGTGATTTTTTCGAGATTTGTCATTCGTTAATTGACCAAAATTCGAACAGATAATAAATTTCTCCGATTGGTATATAAATCTCTTTCTCTCTCTCTCTCTCTCTCTCTCTCTCTCTCTCTCTCTCTGTCTCTTTTTTTTGGACTCTCCGTATTTTGTTAGAACAAAATTTAATGCAAAGATAAAAATCTTGATAATAAATAAGACCGAAAGATTTTATATGTATATAAAATATATTAATTTTTTTCCTTCCATTTACTTTTCTTTTTTTATATATTATATTTATTACTATTTGATTGAATGACTATTGAACGATTATCGTAAATATTATTTAACAAATTTACGACTAACACCGAATTAAAACCAACGATAGATAGAATAGATCTTACAAAATTTTAATATTAAAATTAATAAACACATTTTTCCAATATTATTATCTACGGTTTTATCCTCGATTATTAAAGTATAACTAGTCTGGTTAATTTAATTATCTTAGATCGATATTCTAAATCGATGAATTTTCTCTCTCTCTCTCTCTCTCTCTTTTCTCTCTTTCGTTTGTCATCGAAAAAGTTCTTCGTTAATTAATCGAAATTCGAACTGATAATAAATTACTTCACTCAGCATATTGATTTCTCTCTCTCTCTCTCCCTCTCTCTCTCTCTCTTCCTCTCTCTCACTCACTCAATTTTTCTCTTTTATTCACAAATATCATTACTTTGAACCACTGCAATTTCTAATATTCCTTTTTCGAGAGACAATTCTTTTTTCTCGCGCCAGAATCATTTCGATTATTCGTGCTATTTGAATGAACACTTTCTATCTCTTTTTTCTCTCTCTCTACACACACACACACACACACACACACATATATATTTTGTATATAATATTATATATATAATATTACAATGTAAATATATATATATATATATATATATATATATATATATGTAAACGTATATGTATATACACACGCACAATAAATTTATATACTCTTTCTTTTTCTATTTTCTGTCACTCTTTCAACCCCATTCGTTCTACGTACTTTTTACCCCACTGTAACTCGCGTACTCTCATCACCCTCAGTTTTATAATCGTCCTACGAAACACGCGTACGTACGTACGCTCGGCCCGTTTCAAGCGTTAACGGAAGCCGATTCAGGTCTAACGAGCAGACGATCCAATTATAGAATTTTCATTCGGCCGCATTTACCAGGCGTCGAACCTGATTCGCCTTTGTGCATCGAGTTTAAAAACGTTCCACCCTTGGCTATTTCCTACGGCGATCATCCCCTGAAACAAACTTTTTTCTGTTTTTCTTTTTTCTTTTTTTCTTTCATTTATTTGTTTTATTTATTTTTTTTTTTTTTTTTTATTTTTATATCTTCTCTTCTTTCTTTCTTTGTTTCCTTCTTTTTATTTATTTTTTATTTTTATTTCTTCTTTTCTCTTCTTTCTTTATTTTGTTTCCTTTCCTTTTTTTTTTCTTTTTCTTTTTCTATTCATTTTATTGTCCTTTTCTTTTTCATTTTCATTTTCTGTTCTCTCTCTCTCTCTCCCTCTCTTTCTCTCTTCTTTTCTTTTAATTCCTCTCCATAGCATTCATAGGTTGAATTAAACGCGAGAATTCCACTAATTGTAATAAGAACAAATTCAGAGAAGAGATGCGATAAGGGTGTCCGGCATTAACGAGCGACGACTAACGAAATCAATTTTCAAGTTATTCGAGAGTTCTCCTCTCTCTCTCTCTCTCTCTCTCTCTATCAGTCTTCGTCAGTCTGCCCCTCTCTTCCTCTTCCCTCTCTTCCTCTCGCCTCTCTTTGTGATCTTAATTCGACTTTCCTAATCTTCGAATTCCTTGAGCGAAAGTTTTCCAAACGAAATTCTCTCACGATAATCGAAGAAAACGTAAGGAAATGAAGTCACATGAAATCGTTCGATGGTATGCTTATACAGGCCACAGTAAAATATTATTGATTTCATTCTTATGATCGATCACTGAAAGAATATATTCGATTGATTTAATCGAATAAAAAAAAAAAAAAAAGAAAAAGAAAAAAAGAGAGGGAGAGAGAGAGAGACATAGATTGAGGGAGGGTGGTTAAGAAAGAAAGAGAAAAGAGAGAGAGAGAGAGAGAGAGAGAGAGAGAAAATAATACTCGTTATCGCCATCCTTCTTTTCTTGATCTCACTTGAGTTCTCTTATTTAAAGAAAGCAATCCCGCTTGGATGGTAATTTAAGTGTATCGACTGTATAACGGATCGAATGTTATTTCTAACGATGCAAATTCTATAACCAACGAAGAAAAAGATATT
>NC_060973.1:2710000-2712500 GCF_910589235.1 Vespa crabro
CCCAAAAACACGATCTCGAAGCCAAGCCATTTTCCCTGGGGAGAGACGGTGATGGGTGGGTGGATGGGGGAGTGAGAGAGAGAGAGAGAGAGAGAGAAGGAGTTGGTGGATGTAGAAAGGAGATAGAAGGTAGAGATAGAAGGGAAGGGGTTAGAGATAGGGTGAAGGGAGATAGTAGAAAGGGGTTAGAGGGAAAAGGGCAAGGAGCAATCGAGAGAGAACTATTTCCTAGTCAGAGTGTCGATCGATCCGATGCTCTGTCATCTGAAGGAAGGCCTATACCTTAGGAAAAGGGTCGTCCCTATCTATGTAAGTTCTCTCCCACCTTCACCATCTACCTACGTACATATATACACGTATACATATATATATATATATATCAAAACGAATTCCAAGGACAGCATGATCGATGATAGTATCTATTCTACAGTCTTCTCTGTTCCATCTCTCTCTCTCTCTCTTCTATTCGTAAGATACCTGCTCGTAAAACATACGTACCACCAGCCAGTGTTAACGGGTATGTCAAAGTTTTGATTTACCATCAACGTTTTCTTCCTTTCCTTCTTATTATTTTTCTTTTTCTTTTGTTTCTCTATTTTCTTCTTTTCTTTTTTTCCTTTTTCCCCTTCCCTACCTTCCTTCCATTTCTCCTTACTAAACAATCTTTCTGATTACTAGAAAGGAAAACTGGAACGAGAAGAGAGAAGAAAAAAGCAGGGGTAGAGGGGGAAAATATGAAGAATAAAAAACAATGGAAGATGACGGGGTGAAGAGGGAGGGGCCGGGAGGAGAGGGAAGGAAATAAAATAGAAAGAGTTGATGTTCCTTCTGTCGGTTGGATATAGGAAAAAATAAGCGAGAGAGAGAGAGAGAAAGAGAGAGAGAGAAAGGGTCATACTTTTCCTACATAGAGTCACAGTCCTAAATAAGAAAAGGTCAGAGTTTATTGCGACGGTAGATCGTTTGGACCCTTACTGCCTATCTTCAATGTTGCTATTCGCTTTCTCTCTCTCTCTCTCTTTCTCTCTCTTTTTCTTTCTCTATCTCTTTCTATCTTTTTCTATCCTTTGGGATTATACTCACGAAACGTTTCGCATCCTCGTCCATTTTCGTGGCTCGTAACGCGACGCTTATTGCAAAGTTGCGCTGGTGATTGTGGCGGTAGTTATGGTGGCGATAGTGATGGTGGTGATGATGATGATGATGATGGTGGTGGTGGTGGTGATGATGGTGATGGTGATGGTGATGGTGATGGTTCGCGCAAAGTCCCTTAGGTCACAACCGTTTTGTCGTACATACTTACGACGTCTTTCACAAGCCGATCCCACAACCTGAGATTTTCCTTTTATCTCCTTTACTGTGACTCTCTCTCTCTCTCTTTCTTTCTTTTTCTTTTATTTCTCTCTCTCTCTCTCTCTCTCTTTCTTTCTTTTTCTTTTATTTCTCTCTCTCTCTCTCTCTCTCTCTCTCTCTCTCTCTTTCTCTCTTTCTCTCTCTCTCTTATTCTCTATATGTGTGTCCATGTCCAATACATAGTCTCATTTCCTTTTTCAATATTTCTACAGGGAATAAGGTCACATCGGCTATCTTTCGTTGGGGGCCACTCTTTTCCTCTACTTTCTTCTTCTCGATGATCCCTAAGAAAGTAAAGTTTTAGCTTTTTCTACGGGCGGGCGACGATATTAAATGGTAAAAGAAAAGCAAAAAAGAAAGGAAAAGAAAAGAGAAAGGAAAAGAAAAAGAAAAAGAAAAAGAAATTGGAGAAAAGTGTAAGAGAAAGATTCGTATTATTAATCGAATATAATTTTCATTTCGAATATATCTTAAATTAAATTTGATCATTCTTTTTTCCTCTTTTTTATTTTTTTTCTTTTCTTTCTTTTTTTTTCTTTATTTGATTTTTTTTCCTTCTTCTTCTTCTTCTTCTTCTGTATTTTTTTCTTTTTCCTTTTTCGTCTTATTCTTTTCTCAATTTTTTACTTATCGCTTATATCTTCCCTTCACTGTTTCCTTCAAATCAATCATTTGACACATTTGTCGTTTAAACGTTTTTTCAAACGAAAACATTAGTAATAGATAGTAAGTCAGTTATGACAAAACGCATGATTATCGGGACAAACATTTATACAAGCGAATCCCAATAACCTCTGGGCAAACTTTGATTTCATCTTGATTGAATCGAAATCAAAAACTCAAGTTAATGCGTTTAACGTCAGTATTTTTTTCATTGATTAGGAAAGCAAACAAACAAACAAACAAACAAACAAACAAACAAAAAAAGAAAAAAGGAAAAAGAAATAATCGATAATATTTCATTTCGATGGACGAAAGAAAAGATGATAGAAATAATTCGCAGAGCTTTTATACTATGTTCTTCATACGTTGAAAAATTGGAAATAAATGGAGGAATTGGAATAGAGACAGAGGGAAAGAGAGAGAAATAATAGGAGACGCTTTTCTTTCTGAGTTTTCTTCTTGACACGATGAAGACCTCGCGTAA
>NC_060973.1:2717500-2720000 GCF_910589235.1 Vespa crabro
AAATAGGGAGAAGATCGATAACGTTGCTATAACGATCTATCGTTTATTTAATGGATCGTTAGTTGTAGAATAACGAAAAAAAAAAAAAGAAAAAAGGGGGGAAATTTCGATGATGTTCGTTGGTTCGTTACAATGCTTACAATGCCGTTTAATACTCTTTACGAAGGTATCATGGTATGTATAATAATCAACCGTTGGCGATTTGTCGAAATCGATTCATCTTTTTCTTTTTCTTTTTCTTTTTTTTTCTTTTTTCTTTTTCTTTTTTTCTTTTTTTTCTCTTTATCTTTTTTTCTTTTTTAATTTTTAAGTTTTAAAAACTCGTACAAAAATGTTCGAACACATTTCTGTTCAATTTTAATGACATTGTATTTAAAAGTATGGATAAGTTTAATGAGAATGTAATTGAAAAAAGAAGGAAAAAAGAAAATAAAAAAAAAAAAAGAAAAAAGAGAGTAAACGTGTACGCATTCGCTTTTAATGATCGTATCAGATACGATCTAGATACATCACGAAGAATGATCTAATAAATGATTTTTTCAATTTGTTTCGATTGAGAGAACGAGGACTACGAGAAATATTTATTCCAATTTATTGTAAAATTATTCGATTTAAAGATCTATGGATTTTTTAATTGTCTATCTTCCTCTTCTTCTTCTTTTTTTTTTTTTTTTTTTAAATCGTAGCAACAACCAATCATTATTTATCGATACGTGAGCAACTAAAATGAAAAAGAAAAAGAAAAAAAAGAAAAAGAAAGAAAGGGGGGAAAAAAATTCGTAACAATTTTTAATCCATAGATAATTGATCAATTTGAGGAGGAAAAAGAATGAGAGAAAAGAAGAAGAAGGGAAATAAAGAAAGAGAAGAATTAAAAAAAGAAAAAAAGAAAAAAAGAAAAAAAAAGAAAAGTAAAATGGCCGTATATTTACTCGATCCATTAGAGTAATGTAATATGAGTGGCACGTGTAATGCTCATCAAAACGACATATCAATTCGTAGGAACATCGTTAAGAGATTATTACGATGAAATGTGGATTTCAATTTTACGAAATATTCTATGACGAGGACGACGAAGAAGACAACGTGCGGTTGTATATAAGTGCGACTAATTATACCAAAGCGAATATAAATCACTCGACTCTCACGCTAATAGCGTTACCCGGAAGGCCTAGAGAAAGATTTTCTCTCTCTCTCTCTCTCTCTCTCTCGTTCTCTCTCTCTCTCTCTCTCTCTCTCTCTCTCTCTCTCTCTCTCTCTCTCTCTCTCTCTCTCTATCTCTATCTCTCTATCTCTATCTCTCTATCTTTCTCTCTCTCGTGCACGTTCTCTCTTTGGAATTTCCAGAGAAATCTAAAATGCAAATGGACTGAGGATGCCCCGAGCTTACTCGTCTGCGCTCATTAAATATTTATCATCGTTGATCGTGATATTAACGCGTTACGTTGCAAGTTAAGTTGAATTCTTTCTTTCTTGAATGGAAAGAAACCAACCGTAAATTTGACGTATGAAAAAATCGTTGATACATTAAAAAAAAAAAAAAAAAAGAGAGAGAGAGAGAGTGGGGGGGAAAGTATTACAACGACAAAAGTAGTATTGAAAAAAAATGAATTATCAAACCAAATATCGATATCAAGATCAAAATAAAAAGAAGAAGAAGAAGAAGAAGAAAAGAAAGAAAAGAGAAGAAACAAAAAAATTATTACAATTTCGTAGAAATCATTCGATTGTTATAAGTGAAAAAGAACGAGGTCGAGTTAAAAAAATAAATAAATAAATAAATAAATAAATAAATAAATAAATAAAATGAAAGAGAAAAACCAAAGAAAAATAGGATAAACAAACAACAAAGCAAAGAAAGAATACAAAAAAAAAAACAAAAAGACAAAAACAAGCATAGAAAAAGGAACGATAGGAAGGAGAAGGTGAAACTGAAAGAATAAAGAGAATATTATTGTTTTAAAAATCGAAGATAAAAGAAAGAAAAAATAAAAAAGAAAAAAAAAAGAAAAAAAAGGAAAAAAAAAAAAGAACGAATAAAAGATAGAAAAGAATGAAAGGAAAAACATCTAAGGAAATACTTAAGATGGCGGTGAACGTTCTGGCTGTATTTCATCTACGTAGACAGAGCTTGCGTTAGCATTAACGTAATGCATACTAGGGATGGTTTCGTGGATAAAGAACCGCGAGAACGTTTCCTCTTTCGGGTGTTACCGTCATCCCCTTGCCGAAGATTGATGAAGCCATCTTATACGGGACTATCCACCGATCCTGTTCCTACTCTTCCTTCCTCACTCTTTTCTCTCCTTTTTACAGCTAACTCCTGAAGAAGCCTTCAGAAAAAGAAAAAAAAAAAAAAAAGAAAGAAGGAAAGAGAAAAAAAAACAACAACAACAACAACAACAACAACTACTTTACTCCGTGCTTCCGCAAATGGTCACACTAATACGCTAACGCACACATTCGCACACATATAGATGGTATGTATGTATATATATAC
>NC_060973.1:2725000-2732500 GCF_910589235.1 Vespa crabro
ATATTATATTATATTATATTAACACGAGTCAATTTAATTCTGATCATCGAGAGTACTTTTTTAACTATCGTACGATCCACGATATTCATTTTATCAAATCATTAATACGCACTGCCACGTGTAATCGTATGAACACGTGTTTTAAAGAATAATGATTAATCGATTGATTAATTAATTAATTGATTAATTTACAAAAAAGAAAAAAAAAAAGGAAGAAGATATCGTCAAGGACAAATGAGATCCAACGATAATAAGACGGAATGGAATGAATCGTAATAAAATTTTTATTCTTTTCGTAGATTAGAAATATAATAACGATAGAAATCAATTGATATCGCATTCGATGATTAATTTAATTGATCGTATATATAAGAATTGAATTCTTTGGATATTTTTCATTTTCTCCTTTTTAACTTTTTTCCTTTTCTTTCATATTCTCCGACGTAAAGTTTTTCTTTCTTTCTTTTCTTTTTTTTTCTTTTTTCTTTCTTTTTTTTTCTCTTCTCAACATCATCATCGTCGTCATCGTCGTCGTCGAGAAAACAATTCTGGCCAAACAAGATACGTTTAATCATCGACCGCGGCGAGAAACCCTTATCGTCCTTTACTCCATATTATTACAGACGCTGTATATTAGCTCGTATACTTGCGACACAACTGAGTATATATATATATATATATATATATATATATATATATATATATATATATATGGCGGACGTTTATCCTCTTGCCTTGTTGCCCTCCTATCCTCGATTTTGAGGTATACGTAACCGAGTCAAGACCTCCGAACACTTACGCAACAAGGAAGTAAGCCCTCCTCCTCCTTCTCTCTCTCTCTCTCTCTCTCTCTCTCTCTCTCTCTATCTATCTATTTATCTCTCTCTCTATTTCTGCCCTTGCGAGGGCATGATGATACTACGTTCATATACCTGCGTACACAACGCTCATACACGGTTGTCCGCAAAACCGTAAACAGCCCTTAAACTCAGCCCTTAATCCTCATCTCTGAGCTTAGATAGAACGATTTCTCTCTATAGTTACTACCAGTACCAGTGAACTATACTGAGATTGCCATTATAAATATCACTTTGGTCTTTCTATCGTTTACATGTATAAGTCGTATACTATGTGTTGTACGTACGTATGGTATACATATGTACATTACACATATATGTACATACATATGTTGGTCTATGTTTGTGAGATAATTTGTTTGAGAAAGAAAATCGATAAAACGATAAATCGTTTACGAATCTAATGAGTTCCCTCCGTGAAATAGGATGAGTCTAATTAATCGAATAATCAAAATTTAGCTAAACGACAGCATCAATCGACCAACAATCGTGTTTCTCTCTGACTCTCTCACTCTCTCTCTCTTTCTGTCTTTCTCTGTTTATCTCTCTTTCTCTCTCTCTCTCTCTCTCTCTCTATCTATCTATCTATCTATCTGTCTATCTATCTATCTATCTATCTATCTCTTTTTCTTTTTTTTTTTTTATTTTATTGACTTATTTTATCACTAATTACTATTCCATGTTTAATACTACATACCGAGATACTTGCACGTTCCACTAAATTTGAATTGGCATATTGATTGTAATTACTGACTCTAATCCGTAATTATTGCAGCCGTAATTACACGCTCACTATGATCGTTCATGTTCGATTCCCAAGGGAGTACTTGTAACGTGCTGAACATATAAACACGAATATGTGTCTATATATATAATACATATTATATATTATATATATTATATATATATATATATATATATAGAGAGAGAGAGAGAGGGAGAGAGAGCGAAAAGAGAAAGAGAGACACGATCGAAGAATCAATCGCAAAGAAGTCCCCGAGGACTTGCACCGCTATAAAATTCATTTTTTGTTGCTATCGTTGCTCCTTGGGGGAAAGAGAGAGGAGGCAAAGGAAGAAAAAAAAAAGAAAACAAAAGAAAAAGAAATCACTTACGAACGGGAATGAAGCAAAGAGCAATTTTTTTTGTTATATATATATATATATATCGAGTCAGTCACGTAAAGCCATTTATGTCTACAAAGAAAAGAAAAGAAAAGAAAAGAATAGAAAAAAAAAAAAGAAAACAAAAAGAAAATCACACGAGAATTTTATCGTCCATCATCGACGTGTGTCTCGAATGAAGACAAAAAAAGAGAGAGAAAAAAAAGAAAAGAAAAAACAAAGAGAAAACAAAAAGAAAGAAAAAACAAAGAAAGAAAGGGATGCAGGAGGAAGAAGGGGGGAAAAAAAAAAGTAATATTCATCCCCTTTCCAAAAAGCATCGATTTACCGACATTAGAATTTATTTTCCCTTTTCATGATAAAATTGATGAAACATTACATTATTTGTTCGAAATATCAAATGTAAAAAGATAATAAGGGATAGAATAGAAAGATCCTAACGTAGCGTAACTAATTTGGTGAGTGTACACGCGAGTCATAAGCACGTGCCGAAAATGTTCACGTTTTTAATAGTGGTAGTGGTAGTGAAAGGAAGAAAAGCAAAATACAGAGAGAAATATATATATATATATATATATATACACACACACGTATGTACGTATATGTATACTCTAATTTTGTGTGTGTTGTATGCGTGTGTCTATATATATATATATATATATATATATATATATATATATATATATAGAGAGAGAGAGAGAGAGAGAGAGAAGGGGAGGCATCACGGCGCCGAGTAACACAACCACACCCTCCGAAGGGCTTGCTGGATCGATAAGCACTACCCTCTGGTAAAGCAGGGGAGGAATAACTAGAGAGAATGAGAGAGAGAAAGAGAGAGGAGGGGAGAAGGGAAACGACCAAGAGCAAAGGAGTATAAGAGAAAGAAATAAAAACATAGGGATGAGACAAATTGTCAGAGATCTCGACGCTCTGCTTCTGCCACTTTCTTTCTCGGTCAGTTACCTGCCAGTAACAAACTCCTTTAAGTTCGATTCTCTCTTTCTTTCTCCTTTCGTTTCTTTTTATTATTTTTTTTTTTCTTTTTTGCTTTTTTTTTTTTTTTGTTTCTCCTTCTTTTTTCTCAACCAATGGAAACAAGCAAAAATGGGGGGGGGGAGAGGGGGTAATGAAAATCTTCGATCACTGTATATACGACTTATATTCGAGACGACAATGAAGTTCTCTATTCTCGTATATTATAAAAATTAAACGCGTTAAACGCATTAAGCGAGATTAGAGATTGGATCGTTAGAAGGAAAAATGCAATTCCGTCCTTTAGTCTCCAATATATAAAAAAAAAAAAAAAAAAAAAAGAAGAAAAGGAAAAGACAAACGAGAAACAAAAAAAGAACAAAAATTCCTTAAAAGTGAAGGGAAAAAAGAGATAGAAATAGATAGAAGAAATCGACTATACGTTTGTATGTATGTATGTATGTATGTATGTATGTATCTATGTAAGTCCGTCGGAATTGTCCTAATGATACGCGCAGTAACGTCGCTAACAACCGTGTCCATGTATCTAACAGATAATGCAATCTCCATCTTCAAGAGGAGATATCTCGTGAAGATCCTTCCCTAATGGGATATAGCGTGGTACTGATGGCACTGATGGTAGTAATAGTAGTGCCAGTGGTGTTGGTGGGTAGTGATAGTAGTAGTAGTAGTGATGGTAATAATGTTGGTGGTGGTAGTGTTGGTGGTAGGTAGATAGGTAGGGTAGGAGGGTAGGTAGGAGCTATGCAGAGAGGAGAAGTACCTGATGGTTCTAACGATCGACTGAAGATGAAATAATATTCTTCGAAAGCTGCCTAACTGTTAGGACCTTCCACGATCTAACATTATCCATACCTTAAAATAGGATCTACGACTCTCAATTCTAAAATCCCTCCTTTATGATTCGTCGTCGTTCGTTATCGAGGGATCCATTGAGAGAGAGAGAGAGAGAGAGAGAGAGAGAGAGAGAGAGAGAGAAATAAAGCTTGGCAAGTACTCGTTAATTACCGGAAAACGACGGTAAATGTTCTTCGAAGGACATTTAAATATGGACGGACAGAAAGAGAGAAAGAAAAAGGAAAAAGAAGAAGAAGAAGATGAAAAAGAAAAAAGAAAAGGAATAATGGCACTTGGCCAAGGACCAATTTCTGAAGGAGTTTCGAGCAAAACGCGTCACTTACCGGTTTCCTTCCCTCCAACTAGTAAAGCTCGTAAAGTTTAAAGCTCGATTTAGTTTCATCTAAACTCGCTGCTTCTTTTCTACTACGCTCGAAGAAAAATAATAATAAGAATAAAAAGAAGATTTTTGTTATGGCAATCGGCCGATATATTCTTTTTGAAATTTCTTCAAGTAATCGTTCTGTGAGCGAAGTATTTGAATCGAGTCGAACATTTCTTTGATTTCTTATCTAACATTTTTTTTCTCTCTTTCTTTATCCATCTATCTATCTATCTCTGTCGTATCTCCGTCTCTCTGTCTGTCTGGATTTTCTTTTTTTCTTTTTTCTTTGTTGTCCCTTTTTCTTTTATAACAAAAAGTTAAAGGGAAAAAAAAAATGTTACGCAAAATTTACGCAATAGGCTTTATTCCCTGATTTTCCCTGAATAAGAAAGCTAGCTTAGCTACTAACTAGCAAGCAAGCAAGCAAACAAGCAAACAAGCAAACAAGCAAGCAAGCAAATTCTAAAGCAATTGCGAAAACGAGGACACCCGGTATACAACGAGGCGATAACAGTTCCGACGAGTTATAGGGGGTGTAAAGTTAGTAAGCTTGGCCGCGAGCTAAGGAGGGAGGAAAACTGTTGAGATTGGTGAGAGTTGGATGAGAAAGACGAAATGAGAAATCGAGAGAGAGAGAGAGAGAATGGAAGTAGAGAGGTAGTTCTCCCAAGTAGAGAAGGGTAAGGGAGAGGAAAAAGGAGAGAAAAGAATAGTAACAGTGGTAGTAAAAGAAGAATGTTCTCGTACGTGTACGAGGGTAAGAAGAAAAGGAGTTGCATAGGTAGTGCAGTAAATACTTATCAATGCCGCACAGAATTTCTACACGTCGGCTCCTTTTTGTTGTAAGAAACTCTCCTTACAGTTAAATCGACTCGAACGAACGAAGAAACCTTTCCGTTGCTGTGAAATATCTCTTTTCTTACTTTTTTCTTTCCTTTTCTTTCCTCTCTTTTTATCTTTCTTCCTTTTCGTTTATCCTTCTCTTTCGTTTCTTTCGATAATACGCGGCCGTTCGCGATCTCGCGAACGAGTTGGTTATGCAAATCGTTATTTTTCCTCTATGAATTCGTCGAATAAGAGTAAGAGTAAGAGAAAGAGAGGGTAGAGGGTGGAGTGGGGGGTGTTGGGGGTGGAAGGAGTAGGTAAAAAAAAGTAAATAGGAAGGAGAGAAGGAGGAAATAACGAAAGGAGGGGAGAACCCAAAAATAAAAAATAAAAAGTAAAAAAAAAAAAAGGAAACAAACACTAAGAGGAGGGAGTGGGTGGTGGGCGGGCAGGGAGGGGGGTGGTCTCGGAATAGTCCAAGAGTAATGCAACTTCGGCAATGAAGTTGCCACTATATCTACCATCTACTATTACTAGTAATAGTAGTAGTAGTAGTAGTAGTAGTAGTAGTATCAAGGAATAAGCCGTCGTGCAAGCAGCGCTTCGTATTTCATTTTGAATCTTAATAAGAAGCAAACTCGTTTCGAAAGTTCCTGAATATTACGTAGAATTCTGGCGGACGGTTTTTCCCTTAGAGGTTTTATATATTGCCATACGATAAGCGTCCCTTAAAACGTAAGCGTCCTTTTCTAACCGCAAAAAAATTCAATTTATACATATATATATATATATATATATATATATATATATATATATATATATATATAAACGGGAAATAATAATTACAACAATAATACGGGAATGAAGAATATTAAAAAGTAAATATTTTAAAAATATTCTTGAAGTATTTTTTTTTTATTTTTTTTTTTATTTTTTTATTTTTTTTTTTTATTTAATTTACACCGCGTATATAAGTATCCTCGAAAGCGTTGCCTTTACATCCCTCCCTTTTGTTTTCCTCTTCTCTTTGCTTTCTCTTTCGTTTCCTTTTTTCTTTTTTTCTTTTTTTTTTTTTTGTCCTTGTTTCCAAAGAAGACAAATAGTAATTGGTAAAAGTCATTATTAGTAACTAACACTATTACTGTTACTTTTACTTACTTTCACGTTTGAACGTTTACCTTTACGATACTATAATTAACTTTCCGTAATCTCGTTTCTAGTCACATTACTATTAACGAGAGGACCTTTTGCGGCCGGTCATAAAACAAAAATGAATAATAAAAGATATACCGTTGGGATGAGAAATTCTAACTGGTTTCTTTCTAATTCAATCATTTTAAAAATGTATAACTCTCAAATAAATATATATATATATATATATATATACTCTCGTATTTTCATTTCAATTTCTCTTAAGTAAAAACTTTCATAGGCTCGAAAAGGAAAGGAAGATCGAAAAAAAAAAAATAAAAAAAAATAAAAAAAGTAAATTTAATTGAAGAAGATAAAAAAAAAGTACGTCCTTTAAAACGATATTACGAAATTCTCGTTAGTTTTTTTTCTCTCCGTTGTCTATATAAAAAAAAAAAAAAAAAAAAAAAAAAATGAAGAACGAATATATCTAAGAATACATAGAAGTATGTGGTGTGAGAGAAATAAGTATCTTTTTTCTTTCTTCTTCATATAATTCAAAAAAAAAGAAAAAAAAAAAAAAAAAAGAAGAAAAAGAAAAAGGGCAATTGGTTTAAGCCAAAAGGGAAACTTACGAAATTGAAATCCTACAAAGAATTATCTTAACCTTTCTTTCTTTCTTTCTTCCCTCCTTTTTTCTCTCTCTCTCTCTCTCTCTCTCTCCACCTTTTTTTCTTTCTTCATTCATATTTCATCTCTCCTCTCATTCCCTCTGATTATTATCCCTACCTCATTCCAACTCTTCGCTCTCGATGATGAAGATTGAACGTAATTTATTTGCAATTTCACATCCCACCAGAGAGAGATAGAGATAGAGAGAGAGATAGATAGAGAGAGAGAGAGAGAGAGAGAGAGAGAGAGAGAGAGAGAGAGGATCGTTCCGCGGGGGGTCAGGAATTTAATTTTCTCTGCGCTAGTACATCGTGGCTATGAATCTTTGTAGAAAAACTCGTTGCTCACTCTCTCTCTCTCTCTCTCTCTCTCTCTTTCTCTCTATCTATCTGTCTATCTCTCTCTCTTTCTCTCTCTCTCCGTGATATGGCCTCCATGAAAGAATAAAACTTGCACACATGCATACATACATACATATACGAAAGGTTGTCTCATAATCAGAGTCATGCGTTGTCTACCGTCGTCGTTGGAACGGTTTTGGGATAATTTTCAACAAGGTGACTCTCCACGTAATGTAAGCTCTCTCGGTATACATACAGCTTCTGTGTACCTCTAACAAACATTGCATATAAATTAGGAACAAACATTAGATGATATAAATTAAACATGCGACAAC
>NC_060973.1:2742500-2747500 GCF_910589235.1 Vespa crabro
TATCAACGAAGAAAATTTAATCGTCGAGAAGTTTATCATGTACGATTTAAATTTCTTTCTCTTGTCTCTCTCTTTTTTTTTTTTTTTTTTTAATTTTCTTTTCCTTCTCTTTTTTTTCTACTTTTCCTTTTTCTTTGTTAGCTTCTTCTCTCGAAAAAACAAATGGATAAAGAAAAAGGAAAAGAGAGAAAAAAAAAAAAAAAAGAAAAAAAGAAAAGAGAGGAAAAAAAAAGAAACGGAAAAAACGAAACAGAACAAGATAGAACAAAAACAAAAAGAAAAGAAAAAACAACAACAACAACAACAACAACAACAATAACGACGACGACGAAAAAGAAAGAGAAAAAGATGGATAGACAAAGCTGTACGCTGAAAGGGACACGTACCAAAGAAGAAGGGCGTGACGAAGGGAGAGGAGGGAAAGGGAGTCTGATGCAACGCGCCTGATTCGGGCATATTCGTGTGCAGAATTTGCCGGGTTGCCAGTAGGGACACGCGAGTTTAACGAGAATCACATCGGGTGCATCAGACACGACCGGATGGCGTAAACACATTGCGCCTATCGATCGACTACCCCTACTATTTCTCTACATATCTCTTTCTCTCTCCCTCTCTCTCTCTCTCTCTATCTCTCTCTCTATCTCTCTTTCTCTCACACTCCCCATGAGACCAAAGAGCAGTATGAGAAATTACAGATAATTGCTCTCCTCTACTCTCTCTCTCTCTCTCTCTCTCTCTCTCTCTCCATCTCTTTCTACACATATACATGTACATATAAAAATACATGTGTGTACGTACGTATATATATATATATATATATATATATATATATATACAGGTATTCACACGTATTCACACGTATTTATCAGTTCATTTATCTTTACCGATTAAACGACTCTTATTTTTATTGACAAAAATGCTTGGACAATATATACATATACATACAAGTATATGTATATTATTGTATATATATATATATATAATAAATTTTAAGATAAAATCTAGTTTCGTATCTAAACGAATAATTACGATAGAGTTAGAATTAATGATCGATAACGAGAATCATGACAGGAGGAAGAAAAGCCGCATAGAGGATGTTCGATAAACAGAGAACTGATTAATGGTAATCACTGATAAATATTCGGTACGTAGGGAAATGTAATATCGGTAACGTCGATATTTGCATGGATGGTAAAGGGGTGGGGGTGGGGTAAAAGCCGAGGTTATACGATGTGTCCTAGCGCGAAGGGACGAGACGGTGTCGTGGCGACGGTGTTAGCCGAGGTGAGGGTGATTTGTGTGACAGATCGGGGCCAGCGAGACTCGTATCCACCAGTACCATCGATATATTTCGTTTCGTGTACCACCCTCGAAGCCCACCAACTGTTTCCCAATAAAGCTGGAACCTTCTATGTATTTTACTCTATGTACGAGAGAGAGAGAGAGAGAGAAAGAGAGAGAGAGAGAGCGAGCAAGAGAGAAAGAGAAAGAGATGGAAATAAATATCATACCAAAATATAATACAATGTTAGATAAAGATCAAACAAAAGTGAATGAACAAAAAGATTCTTTGTTACTGTTTCCCTTGTTTTTTTTTTTCTTTCTTTCTTTTTCCTTTTCTTTACCAAAATTCACATCCGAGTTTTATATATATATATATATAAAGGAGAAAAAAGAAAGAAAAAAGGAAAGGAAAAGAAAAAAGCTGCCATTATGTATTGGTCTCATCAATCGAATTTTCAAACGACGATATTCTCGTCTTTCTCTCTCTCTCTCTCTCTCTCTCTCTCTCTCTCTCTTTGTCTCTCTTGCAACAGGTTGAAACGCAAATATGATACAAAAGAGTAATAGTAGTAGTGATAGTAGTAGTAGTAGTAATAGTAGTATATCGCTCATGAATATCCACCGTATAATGTTTCAACTTTTAAAATATATATTAAAACGAGTTGATTATATAATGGGAGATTTTTTTTCTATGTTTTATATATATATATATATACATATATATGTAAAAGTAATATTACGAGAGAACATCTAGACAACCAACGACGTTACAATATGAAAATTAAAAATAATGATTTTTCTCTTTCTGTACCTTCGTTGTAAAATAGAAAAAAAAAAAAGAAAAGAAAAAGAAAAGAGAGAGAGAGAGAGAGAGAGAGAGAGAGAGAATAAAAAATAAAAAAGAAATAAAAATAAAGGGGCAAATAGAAAGAGGAATAAAATAAAAATGGGAAATAAGAAAAGAAATAAGAAATGTTGTTATAACAATGAATATGAAAATTAAGATGGAACGCTTGTTAGAACGATAATATATCGAATCGTTTACAATGGCTCTGAGTGAATTTAAAAACGACGATAGAAATATGAGAATTTGAATCGCTTATCATATCTCTTTATCTTTCTCTTTCTCAAACATCCTTACATATGTATATATATATATATACACACGCAGAAGAATATATAATACATGTGTATATTATACTTAAATGAAGAATTCATTAACGACCGAATTTTCTCTTTTTTTTTTTTTTTTTATTAACACTGACAATGTGACATGTTAACATTCTAAAATATTGAACGATATTATCCCATGAGAAATAATTTCCGAAGATTAATCTAAATCGAACAATGATAATAATAATGACAATAATAACGACAACAACAACAACAACAACAACAGCAACAACAACAATAACAACAACAACAACAATATTACTAATAATAATAATAATAATAATAATACTCGGGTGAGAGCTGTCCGTAACACGCGTCTACGTTCATGTAACTATAACTCGAAGAATGATAAAAGCTATTATATACACACACAACCATATATATATATATATATATATTATAATAAATGTATATATGTAATATATACATATATATATATAAATCTATGTGTGTGTGAGTGTACGTGCTTTTAGTTAGAGGGACTTGCCCGTAATAAATTCGTTTATTCTTCAGCCAAATCCCCGCCCTTCACCTCCCACTCCCTCCCTCTCTCTCTCTCTCTCTCTCTCTCTCTCTCTCACTCCCACACCCATTCCCATTCCCCGTTCATCCCCTTCCGTTCGTCCAACCGTCCATCCGCAGATGGCACTCACTTTTATGCGCAGCCGAGGCGTAAAGAGAGAAACGTTTCCATTTAAACGAAGCTTTTCAATTATAAAGTATTTCCTCTTCCTCACGGCAGCCAGCCTCTCGGACGTGGAAGTGAAGCAAGGCACGCTTCAATTCCCTCATCTCTTCTCTCTTTCTACGGCGGCCCTTACTAACACCAGTATTCTTTCGATATCAAGCCACAAACGGGATTCTCTCTCTCCCTCTCTCTCTCTCTCTCTCTCTCTCTCTATCCATCTATCTGTCTATCCATCTATCGTTCGTTCATTTTTCGTCTTCGTCGTTCGTCTTCTTCACCGTCTGTAATTTTCTTCCCTCGAGTATCCATCCTCGACAGATCAGAACATTGTACTTTTCCTCTTCAAAGTCACCGCAATCGTTCTTCTCACTTCCGGTTTCTTATTCGAAAGGAAAAAGTCTTTCTGTGTCTATCTTTCTCTCTCTCTCTCTCTCTCTCTCTCTCTCTCTCTCTCTTTTTTTCCTCTCTCTCTCTCTTTCTCCTTTTTTCTTTCTCTTTCTCTATCTCTATCCGTGTCTTTTCTTTCCTTCTTGGGAAAATCGAGGAAAAGAAACGCTTCGACGCCCTTTACTCTACTTTCCGCTTCATCTTTCTTATCCCTCACGTTCTTCTTCTCACCTCTACTTTTTAAAGGTAACGTTCAAGAACGAATCCGAGCGGAACTCGGAACAACGATAGTACTTCCGCCCTGTGAGAGAAAAACGGGAGATGGCATGTTGTGCTCGATGAATCGAACAAAATCGAACGTCTTTTATCGATTTAAGAGAGGAAAGAAGAAGAAGAAGAAGAAGAAGAAAAGAAAAAAAAAAAAAAAAAAGAAAAAAGAAAAACAAGAATACAGGTCCGAAGAATTTAACCCCGTCGACGAAACCAAGCCCTCCCACTCTCTCCCTTCCTCCTGCCCCCTCCCCAACCCCCGTGTTCGACCATTCTTCTTTTTCTTCATCTTTTTCCTCTTCCTTTTTCTCTTCTTCTTTTGCCCGTTTTATCTCGTAAAACGGAAATGATTGTGTATCGCTTATATCATCGAAAATCCTCTTACTTTATCTCTCTATATCGTACGTACACGTATGTGATAAAAAGAGAAAGGAAAGACGAAGGGACAAAAAAAAAAAAAAAAGAAAAAGAAAGGAAAAGAAACAAATACAAAAATATCTATAGCGGATATAATATTGCGCGCGGGTGGGGGGGGGAAAGGGAGGGAGGCAACAACAACAAGAAAAAAGAAAAGAAAGGGAAGAAGAAGAAGAAGAGAGAGAAAAAAAAAAAGAAACACAAAAGAAGAAAAGGAAAATTATTATGTTCTTCCTTTTGATCTGCTTATGTCCATTTATCTCTACTTTGTAACGTTTCTCTACATGTCTCCGGCCCAATCTTTATATATCTATATATATATATATATATATCTTCTTTGTCTGATCCTACTCCGTCTGACCCTATTTCGTTTCTATCTTTCTCTACTTTGTCTGACCCTATTCCTCTCTCTGTCTCGACTTTGTCTGATCCTACTTGTCTGGTCCTATTCTATCTGTTTCTACTTTCTCTTGTCCCTATACCATATATATATATATATATATATATACATGTACATACAGACACACATACACAAATCTTTCTCTTTACCAGACATTGTAGTCTATCTGTTTCTTTCTATCTCTTTGTTTGTCTCTGTCTCTCTCTGTCTGTCTGTCTGTCTGTCTATCTATCTGTCCATTCTACGTCTATCTTTTTATTTCTCTCTTTCTTCGTCTATACGATCGATTACGATCTCTATATCTTTATCTTTTTCTTTTTCATTCTCATCGTCGTCGTCGTCGTCGTCGTCGTCGTCGTCATGCCCCCGAAAACTCGAGAC
>NC_060973.1:2757500-2762500 GCF_910589235.1 Vespa crabro
TACATATATACATATATACATACATACATACATACGTATATGTACGTATCGCTACAGTATATTATAAAGGAGACTAGACGAAGAAAAAAGATAGCCAAATGGTGGTTGCACGTGTAAAAAAAAAGAAAAATAAATAGAGAGAGAGAGAGAGAGAGAGAGAGAAGGTACGAAAGGATTTTTCCACTCCTCTTATCCTTCGTCTTCTTACACCATATTCCTCAGGGATGCGTAGAATCATGCCAGGTTGCAGCGCGAGCTTTTCGTTTCCCCTATTTCGCCTTTCATGCTCGATCGAAGGAAAACGAAAAAGAGAAAGAGAAAGAGACAGAGGGAGAGAGAGAGAGAGTGAGAGAGAGAGAGAGAAAGAGAGACAGAGAAAGAAGAAACACACATGCTCGGAATGGCTCGAGCGAATTCGACGTGTACGGAGAACGAAATGAGCGAATAATACGTGGAAACGGGTCCTACGCAAGGAAAACGAAGGAAGAAGTCTAGTAAGTTGGATAGAAAGAAAAGGGACAAAAAGTAAAGGGGGTGCGGAAATACGGAGAAATGGGGGGTTAGGGTGGGTTCGGGTAGGATAGAGATTGAGAGGGTGAGAGAGAGAGAGAGAGAGAGAGAGAGAAGAGAACACCCCTCTTTCTGCTCTTCTTTCTTCTATATACATATATTCTTCGGTGATTGTCCGAAAATGGCGGTACGGTCACCGATGTGGAGCCAAATACTGGCAACCTACCAAATAAACTCGAGTGGATATGCGTGCTTACGTATCTATATATGTATGTATGTATGTATGTATGTATGTACGTATGTATATATGTATCTACGTATTTATGTATCCGTATATATACGTGTATATATATGTATGTATGTATGTATGTATGTATGAGTATGCATATACAGAGTAAAATTGATGCAAAGCGGGCATTCAACGAGATATTCGACTAGACACGATTCTCATTCGTAGATGGTGATCTTCGGCATGATCCCGATCGGGATCAAGTTATCGTCCGTTTGAATTCAATAAACGTTATTTCGACTTCGTGAGAGATAAACGTTTGTAACTTACCACCACCCCCGCCCCCCTACGCCCGTTACCCCAACATTTCCCATTCGATACGAATTTTCTAATCTCATCGAATAAAAAGGGATAAAAAGGAGAGAGATTTTCTTTTTTTTTTTCTTTTCTTTTCTTTCTCCAACCACTTCCTTCTCTTTCGCACGCCCGTGAAAGAGAAAGAGAGAGAGAAAGAGAGAGAGAAGGAGAGAGAAACAAAAAAAAAAAGAAAAGAAAATATTGATTGAAATAATTGATTTACATATTGAAAATTGAAAATATAAAAAGAAAAAAGAGAGAGAGAGAGAGAGAGAGAGAGAAAGAGAGAGAGAGAGAGATAAAACTAAAAAGAAAAGATAAAAAAAATTCTTAATTATTTCTCTTCCTTTTTATTTAATTTTATTCAAGTATTTAATTATAGTATTCTCCAGAGTGTTCCGTGATTCTCGTTCCACGTTAACCGTGTCTTCCAGTCTCCTTTACTATCTCTCTCTCTCTCTCTCTCTGTCTCTCTCTGTCTCTCGCGACTTTCTAGTACGCGTGGCGTATCCTTCAGGACAATGAAATATGCGAGATTAACGAATTCAACGCTAATTGCAAATTAATTGCTTCGCACAAACACGATCACAAGAGATCTCTCTCTCTCTCTCTCTCTCTCTCTCTCTTTCTTTCTCCGACACGCACGCAACCTCTTTACTTTGCCTCTTGGCTTTTCTCTCTCTCTCTCTCTCTCTCTCTCTCTTTTCTCTCTGCTCTCTGCTCTTCTACTCGAACGAGGCCCTCTCAAGGGAGCACTTCTACTTATACCCTAAGCTCTTCTTCCACTACCTCTCTAACGGTTGCACTTTTCGTTGGAGAATTTTACGAGATGCCGAGACTACTCGCGTGAAATCTCAGGTAACATCCTCGTAAAACATCGTTGCTTTAAAGATTATCATATTGAACTTATTCCTTATCCCTAATATCTATCATTCGAAAAGAAATCATTCATTCCATCCGATAAATCCTATTTTCATCGTGATATTTCAATCAATGAGAAAAATCCGAAGGTTGGAAAAATCGACGATGTTTTTCAATCGACGTTATCTTTCTACATTGAAGGACCTATACAATTTTGCCGAATAAATTTTCAACATAGATTCGACAGTACCCCGTACCTTTAATAAAATTGCATTCGTGTTTCAACGTGTATACGTTTCTAACATACATACATACATACATAGATATCTTACATACATACATACATACATACATACATACATAGATAGATAGATAGATACATATATACGTACATACATACATACATACATACATACATATATATATATATATATATATATATATATATATATATATATATATATGTACAAATGTTGGTAGAAAAGCATCGTAGCGGGTTGGTTGGGTGGGGTAGTTGAGCGCATTACGCGCGCTCGATGAATGCCAGATAGAAACGGGCTATGGGTTAAGTTAGGGTGGGACAGAACTGGAATAGGATAAGAGAGCGTGGAGAATACGATTGGACGACGATATCTAGTATGATTTCAGAACGTTCCCCTATTTCTCTTCTCTCTTTCTCCCTTTATATCTCGCTATATATCTTTCTCTCTCTCTCTCTCCCTCTCTCTCTCTCTCTCTCTCTCTTTCTCCCTCCATCCCTCTTTTTCTGTCTACCCTCTTTCCAATCGTTGATCGTATATACGCGACCTGCATTACCGACCGAGTTAACGAAAAAAGTGGACATCGATAAAATGATCGAATACGAAGGTTCTTCTTCTTCTTCTTCTTCTTCTTCTTCTTCTTCTTCTTCTTCTTTTTCTTCGATCTTTTTCGTCGACGTGATTAGAAGTTAAAAGTAAAAAAATGAAAAAGAAAAAAGAAAAAAGAAAGAAAGAAAGAAAGAAAGGAAAAGACAGAAATATACAGAAAACACGTCGAACATGTTCTATTAACCGAATTAAATTATCTGTGTGTGTGTGTATGTGTGTATGTATACTTGAAAAAAGTTTTCAACATTGATAACTTGATGCATTATATATATATATATATATTACATTTGACTTTTTGCGATAATTAAACCATTTTCCTCAACTTGTAAATTATATTACGTTAAGTTAGGAATGTAATGGAAATACGAATGCGACATAGTACATACATACCCGAATGAATCAACAAATCGGACATCGGTCATCATTTATGGGGAGTAATTACGGCAAGTAATTAAACGATTTTCACGATTACACTTTCTCTCGTTTGATCTCGTTTCAGAGAAATTTATACTTTTTGTACGTTCGAACTAACTTAAACGTACGTGTCGATGTTCCGTTAACTTATTTTTATTAGCGTTAACGAACACTATTCAAAGTTAGAAAACGTATGAATAGTAGACAGATAGAAATGGCATACGTAGATAGTAACCACGGCTATTTAGATCTGATGATGATGATGATGATGATCCGCAAGAAAAAAAAAAAAAAAAAAAGAAAAAAAAAAAAAAAGGAAAAAAAAATAGGTAGAGAAGAGAGGGAAAGAGGAAGAAAGAAAGGAAAATAGAAAGAAATAAAAAAAGAAAAGAAAAAGAGGAAGAAAGAATAAAAAAGAAAAGTAGAAGAAAAAGTAGAACGTCGTGATACGACGTGTGTGTCGTTTGTCTTTTCAATCTCTTGGAAAAATTTTTGCCGATATAAGTTGAGATGAGGAAGGAGGAGAAAGATAGAGAGAGAGAGAGAGAGAGAGAGAGAGAGAAAGAGAGAGATAGCGAGGAGAGTGTGTAGCATTATATAGAGGAGGAGGGTCTCATCTAGAGTCGGCCAAGTTTTCTGCCGATGTGGCCAGGTGTCGAGACACGAACTGCGGAGCGATATAGATTGTCAAAGTTGAGCGAAACTGTTGGCCGCAGAGAAGTAGAGTTTCGAAGGGGTAAGTTTTAGAAGGTGCGCCACCGTGTCCTGGGATGTACAAGCACCAAACGATCGCAACAAACCCTCCCGGCGAACTCCTTGACAGGAACCCCTTGCTTCTCTACTTGATTATCGTTAAAATCAAAAACAATAATACAGACATGACGTTCCGATAAGAAAAAAAAAAAAAAAAAGGAAAAAAAGATTGACTTTCAATTCGAAATAAAATCGAAAAGTTAAAGTGATAATTCCATATAAAACATTTTCCTTTCTTCCTTTTTACTGTTCTTCTCCTTTATTTTCCTTTTACCTCCTTTCGAAATAATAATTTCATTCGAATTCAATTTTGATCCATTAGATTTAAAATATAAATAATGTCCGTTAGACTTGAACAATTTTCGATGTAACATAATCGATTGATAATTTTCATTCGTCCAATCGCATTGATCAAATTTCTCTACGAAGATCTTAAGCTGTCAAAGCTTAAGATTTTCCCGATAGCTATGAGAAAAGAAGATTCTCTTTAAATCGTCGATCATATTAATGATCGATCATCCTTCTATGAGGGATATATCTAACGAGAGCTGTTCTCGCACAAAACCCTTGAAAGCATGTCTTTTCTCCCCCCTCCCTCCTCCCTACCTCCTCGTTCCTTCCGTCTAGCCTAACGATAAGCGACACGTTCGACGTATACGCAAAACGTTACATAGAAATGACATATTTCTAGGATAATAAATAAAAAAAAAATAAATAAATAAATAAATAAATAAATAAATAAATAATAAAAAGAGGAATTAAGAAAAAGAAAGGAAACGTTTCGATGATCAAAAAAGAAGAATAAAAAAAATATAAAAAAAAAGAAAAAAAAGAAAAAAAAATAGAAGACCATATTAACAAACGAACCGTGAAGAATACAATTTTTCTTACGGTTGTGCGTTTGAATTTCTTTCTTGTCGAGATTCTTTCAACTTGTCGAATTCTTTGACGTTTCAACGTTCAACATTTACAAGATCGCAGTGCCGATATGCATTCGTACAATATGG
>NC_060973.1:2767500-2777500 GCF_910589235.1 Vespa crabro
TGTGTGTGTGTGTGTGTGTATGTGTAAAAGTACCCTACTCGACTCTTCCTACGAATCTTAAGGTTGAAACAATATTGAATCTCCTAACGAACGAATTCATTCATTTTCGAAAAGTCTCTTTCTCTCTCTCTCTCTCTCTCTCTCTCTCTTACTCTCTCTCTCTCTCTTTCTTTCTTCCTCATCTCTGCTTCTTCTCATTCTCTAACAGTACGCTCTTCAAAGCGATCTACGAAGTCGTGCCGGTTAGACGATAGGTACACGCGGTCCCAGATGAAGTCGTTAACTCGAGTATGTACCCACTCGAGGATCGAATCGAGAATACTGAGGAAAATTGGAAGGAGCCAGGTGAAAATGAAAATTCTGCCGATACAAGACAGACAGAAAGAGGAGAGAGAGAGAGAGAGAGAGAGAGAGAGAGAGAGAGAGAGAGAGAGAGAGAGAGAGAGAGACCGAAAACTTTCGAATCGAGAGGAAGTTTAATTTGTGGATAAAATAAAATAAAATAAAATAAAATAAAATAAAAATAAATATAAGGGATTTTAAATTGGGGGAGGGGTGGGGGAGGAAGAGGAAAAAAGAACACGGATAAAAAAAAAAAAAGCAAAATTCATCGGTTGGCGTGTAAATTTATTTCGCTTCTCTGGCTTTCGAGCTTCGATATAAAAGCCGTTAGGAGTAACTATTCGATATAGCCAACACGATGGATAGTTTCTCGATTGTAACATGCTAGTAACGTGCGTTCGATCTAACTGCCTGGAGGTAACAGCTTGTTTTAATACTGGAGTAATATCGAAACGAGAGAGTGTGTACGCTCCTCTAAATAGTTCGATCATCGAGGTTGTACCAATTGTATTACGAAAGGGAAAGTAAAACGGCTTGATCATGTTTCCACTATCATCTCTCTATTTATTTTCTCATTTAAACGGATTTATTTATATAGATTTTTCGCGACTCTAAATCTCACGAATATATCAATATTATAAAATATTATGCCTGAAGATAGGCATCACTTTATACCTCTTCGCCGATAATATAGATTACAAACGTTATCGGTAAGAAACTTTTTTTAAGTTCCTATGATAGGCAATACAGTCGTACATACTTGTACGGATAACGGGATATCTTTGTTCAGGGGCTCAAAAAGTTTCTTAATATAACTCTATCCATCATCTATAAAGTATAAAATGTTGTGTCTGCTTTCGGAAACGATACTAACGATTAAACATTAAAATTTTTATACGACCCAAGGCAACATGAATAAAATATATATTACAAATAATATATTAATGTTATATAGAAGATATTCAAAATATTATTCAAGATATTCAAAAACAAATTCTTCTTTTATATATAAAATACGCATATTATAAAGTTTTCAATTGGTAGAAAATAACTTTCTTTCTTTTTCTCTCTTTTTCACTCATCGATATAAAGGAGCTAGTAACCTAGCAACACCCAACGATGCCACTTGGGCATCTTCTCTCGGCATCTGTTCGGCTTTCAATTTGTCTTATCTTCGCGATCTACTTTACAGCATTTCTCCTTGCGAAGAAAGCGTGGTAACGTGTTAGGATACTCCGAAGAACAAACCGAACGGGAAATAGAAATTATCCTTGTCGGTTACTTACACTTTTCAACTCCTTTTCCACTTTTCCTTCTTCTCTCACTCCAATCCCTCGCTAACCCCTTACCAATCCTATCCTCCTACCCACGCCTAACTCCCTCCCTCTTAACAAGAGAAAACCGACAAGAGGGATAACGAGATAATGCTTTTTGTGACTAGTAGTAATACCAGAGCCACTTTAAGTAAAACGAATCATATCTTCTATCCTCGTCGTTAAAAATTACGCGATCTTTCCTCGATTACGACGACCATTATGAATCCTTCTGATTAATTCAGTCGATTCGGACGATGGAATGATCCAATAGGAAGCAAAAAGATATTCTTTTTATCTTTCTCTCTTCTTCTCTCTCTCTCTCTCTCTCTCTCGCACGAATCCATTCGTAATTACTATCAAAAAAAAAAAAAAAAAAAAAAAAAGAAAGAAAAAAAAAGAAGGAAGAAATCGTCTTTTCGTTCGGTTGTTAACGTTTGCCGTTCGTATCATCGAGTCGCACGAAAGAAAAATAATAAAAAAGAAAATAAAATAAAATAAAATTAAAAGAATCCAATCTCTGAGAAAATCATGTTGCGAAAATGAATTACTTCATGAGAATGTCTACTGCAATTTAACTTTTGAAATGTGGTTTGAACGCCGAGGGAAAGAAAATCTTGCCATAAGAGGAATTCGATGGTGAGAGCTTAACGTTAGCTAGTTTGTATATTGGCATCTATAGTAATAGGAGTCTAAATAACGTATCGGAAAAGATTAAATTCTTTCACGTTGCTTTCTTACCCTCGATGTTTACACGAGATAGAAAAATTAATATCAGAGATTAGCCTCATTTCCTCTTCTTCCTTCCTTCCTTCCTTCTTTCTATCCTTCCTTCCTTTCTTCCTTCCTTCCTTACCGATATCCTTTTTAATTTATATCATCGAAGCAAAAAAGAAAAGAAAGTAAGAGAGAGAGAGAGAGAGAGAGAGAAATAAAAGTAAAAAAAAAAAAAAAAAAAAACAAAAAATGGAGAATAAGAAGAAGAAAGGGAAAAGAAAGAAAGAGAAGAAGGTTAAAAAAAATTATCCTTCTTAAACAAATTCATTGTTGTTATTGTTATTGTATATGTTATTGTTGCTTCTGTTGTTGTTGTTCTTTTCTTCTTCCGTCCCTTTTTTCTTTTATATATCGAATCAATGAAAAGTTACACATTTTCAAAAAATAACTAGCTCGACTTTGGCAAGGATTTCAAGTTCTTGGAAAAAAAAAAAAAAAAAAAAGAAAAAAAAAAAGAAAAAAAAAAATTGAAAAAAGCTTCTTTAACGAAGAAGAGAAAGAGAAGGGGAAAGAGAGAGAAAGAGAAAGAACGAGAAAGATAGAGAAAGTTCATGCCACGTGCAGTTTGTAACGTAAGTCATGTCACTTCTCGCGGTTTATTATAATGAGGCCAGGGGGTAGCTTTACACGGGTCCTTGGCACGTAGCCTCCTCTTCTGCCGAAGCTAACCATTACTACTACACTACTACAACAACTACTATCTACAGCTACTACAACTACTATTGCTAATACTACTACTAATACTACTACTAATACTACTTACTACTTTTCTAACGTTGCATTGATTACCCACGTACGTACATATTTTAACGCATCCTCGTAGAACCATCAAGGAAATTCGATCACATCGCGGTTCGGTATCGAAGTCATCGAGTTAAGATCGATTCACAACGAAACGCCATTAACCGAGCACTTTATCCTCGTTATCGTCCTCTATATTCGTTATCCCCCATAGAAGAAGAGAGTTACTTTGGAAACTTTCAACTGTGTCCAAAGAGTCTAACTAGAGGAACTTTCTTCTATGCGAGAGAAAAGAAGAAAAAAAAAAAAAAAAAAGAAGAAGAAGAAGAAAGAAAGAAAGAAAGAAATATACAAGGAAGAAAGAAAAAAGAAAAAGAAAAAGAAAACAAGAGGAGAAAAGAAAAGAGAAAAGGATAGGGGGAAAAAAAAAGAAAAGAAGAGAAGGAGAGAGAGAGAGAGAAAAAAATCAGCTCTTTTTTATCTCGTAAAAACTTTCAAGTATGACTCGAAGAAAAATAAAAGAAATAATTTAGATAATGATAATAGAATATGAAAGATCTCATGAAACAAATATCTTGAAAGAGATAGAAACGAGGAAAAATAATTAGATATCGAAAGGAATACTAATAATGGACACGACCAATGATAATGCCGAAAAAAGAATACGTTTATATGTGTTCGTATGTGTGGGCGTGTAAATACATACGTGGATATACATTACTTTCATGTCATCTTCCAAAACGTTAAATCGTGGAAAAGCGATGAGAGGAAGCATTAACGTTGGAACGAATTCGATATGGCACGTTAATTAAAGTTATACGCAACTTCTACAGACAAAACGTATGGTTGCAGCACAACGAGTGATAGTAACGTGAGCCTGCCAAAAGTATTACAGCTGTTTGCCAGCTAGCTACGATGAAAGCTCGACTTGCCGTCATACGTATAAAAGATTCATATAAAACTATCTCTAATAAATAAATAATAATAATAAGAATAATAATAAGAATAATAATAAGAATAGGAATAAGAATGATAATAATCATCATCATGATCATGATCATGATCATCGTTATAATCATCATCGTAAAAATAAAAACGTTTAGATCTCATCAGAGAGTTAAAGTGTCACCGGGATGGAAGATAAGGTAAGGTAGTCCCATTAGAATTATCGTGTATACTACTCACGCATGAAAGAGTCATAGGTCAAATTGGACTCCGGAGATTTAACTCGAAATTACCTGCCGTCATGCGAATGAACTTTGGTAAATCGGAGATAGGAATAAACTTTGAAGTAAATCGTCTTTCGGTAGGTTTGATATGATAGATCTGAATAAATTACATGATTGAAAGAGAGAGAGAGAGAGAGAGAGAAGAAAAGAGAAAAAAGCTAGTTATATACACGCACGCACACACACTCTCTCTCTCTCTCTCTCTCTCTCTCTCTCTCTCTCTCTCTCTTTCTCTCTCTCTTTGATATATAGAAAAATAAAGGAAAAGAAAAGAAAAAAAAAACGAGAGAGACAGATATATCGAAGGGAGGCCAAAAGTCGTTCGATTCTCTACCCATCTACGTCACCATCACCACCACCAATACCACCTTCACCACCACCATCGCCATCGCCATCACCATCGCCACCATAGGCAATTTTATTGGCGAGTACTTCAATCGTACTTTACGCGACGTATTCTCAAGCGAGACTACGAGGAGACTACAGCTACAACGATTTCTCTGTTATATCTCGGCAACATAAACATCGTAGAAAAAATAAATATGAATCGCCATAAAGATTCGAAACGATCGTAAAGGATCGTTACTCACGATGGCTATGTTGCCATTAAATCGCGACCTTTGCCAAAAATGGGCAAAGGCATTGTCATTAATGTCTCTACCGTGAATAAACCACAACGCGTAAGTCATTAAGAACCAATTCTTTATTATATCTTCTACGTAATCATTATTTACCTTTATAATTGTGACGACGTTAGATACGCGTCTCGTAAAAGCAATGTGAGAGAAGAAGAAGAAGAAGAAGAAGAAGGAGAAAAAAAAAGAAATCAAAAAAGAACGGGCCATGCACGTTTTCAGCTCGAAGATTAATCCAAAAAGAAACAAAAAAAAAAAAAGAAGAAGAAGAAGAAAAAAAGATTCTTAAAAGAATCTGAAAAGACAATCCTAATTTTCGTTAACCAAAAAGAAAGAGAGAGGAAAAAAAAAGTAGAAAGATAAAGAGAAAGAGACAAAAGGAAAGGAGAAAGAAGCTCGTCCAATGGGTGCCCTGTTTTATTTAAAGATAATGTTTTACGATCACGCGATGACTCTTCATCTTTTAATCCTTGTCCATTGCTAAATCCTTCTCCTCCTCCTCCTCCTCCTCCTCCTCCTCCTCCTCCTCCACCTCCTTTTCCTCCTTCTTATCGTTCGGCCTCGAACTAGTATCCTATCTTTTTTCGACGATAACGATTTTATCTTAGTTCTCCCCTACCATTCTATCCCTACGGTAACATTATCGATTCGAAATGGCATTATTATCAATCGCGATGACATACGATCTTGACGAACCGAATGGGAAGTAGAGAGACAGTTCGCATGGTGCATAACCGAAATGGACATGAACACCTAGTTGAGATTCGGGTCAGCGGCTTGGCGAGCTTGTTCTGTTCTCTGGGGAGGAACGATGTGGGGTAGCTTCGGTTAGAGGATAAAGAGAGGGGGAGATGGAGGGAGAAAGGGGAAGAGAACATGAGTATAAAGAGAGAAAGATTGAAAGGATGAGAATGAAAAGAGATCAAATGAGAGAATGAGGATAAAAAAGGATAGTGAAAAGGATGAGGATGAAAGAAGAAATGGAATGAAAGAATTAGGTTAAAATGATATAGATTGAAAATGAGGCTTAAAGAAAGAGATAAAATAAGAAAATTAAAAAACGAAGATATATATATATATATATATATATATATATATATATATATATGTATATAATATATAAAAATATATACATTTTTGTAGTTTATTAGTTTTTCTATTAAGTATATTTGTATAATAAATAAAAAAGAAAATATAGTTTTGTTTATAAATTAAATTACTTTACTACTATATATTGTTTATAAATTATATTACTTTACTACATACTATATGAAACATATACATACAAACTATACAAATTTATAGTTTATATATATATA
Organism: Vespa crabro; assembly: GCF_910589235.1. Taxonomy (NCBI): domain Eukaryota; kingdom Metazoa; phylum Arthropoda; class Insecta; order Hymenoptera; family Vespidae; genus Vespa; species Vespa crabro. Next base: position 2,773,857 of record NC_060973.1, read on the forward strand.
TATGTGTACACGAAAAGAGAGAGAGAGAGAGAGAGAGAGAGAGAGAGAGAGAGAGAGAGAGAGAGAGAGATAAGAGGGAAGGATTTAGAGATGGTGGACAAATTATCCACCTTCTTGGAGACTCCACAATCCTCTGGGCCATCCTGTCGAAGCATCCAGTCGATTCATCCAGTGGGAATCTCTCCTCGAAAGACTCGCGACCCACGCCCTAATAGCTGCCTATAGGGATGCGTCGAGACTCCCGATGGACCGAACGAAATCTCGTGCATTGTGCTAACCCAAACCCTCCTTCTCGCTCTCGTAACTCACGATGGAAAGCAGGAGTACGACGCAGGATGCAGGAGAGAAGCTCTTTCCAATTTGCCATGGTGCTCCTGCATTCGACGGGAGATCGAAAGATATTTAAGAGACAACGTTTTCGTCTCCTCCTCCTCTTCTCTCTCTTTCTCTCTCTCTCTTTTTCTCTCTCTCTTTTTCTCTCTCTCCCTCTCTCTCTCTATTTCACTATGAACGACGTCATTATTCACTTCCTTCTTCCTTTCAATTCGTTAAATTTTTAGTTCGAAATTTGTTATACGTGAATTATTTTGCAAAATCATACAATTTTGCCCATCATTAGGGGCACTCGTTCGTTTAATATCTATCAATGATTATCACTTTAAAGTTGACGTAAAAATTTTGAAAGCAACATTGAAAATAAAGTATGATCAATGAAATGAAATGAAATGAAATGAAAGAAAGAAAAAGAAAAGAAAAAAAAAAAAAAAAGAAAAGCAAAGATAATAAAAATATTTAAATTTTTCTATGTAAAATATATATTGAAAATGGACAATTTTTTGCCTATTATTAGGGGCACTCGATCATTGATCGTAAAAATTATCGAAGATCTTGTGAAAAGAAATGTATATATATATATATATATATATATTTTTAGAAAATAAATTATAATCAATGAAAATAAACTAAAATCAACGAAATTATTATCGACGATTTCGATTAAACAATATTGTGATAGTTAAAACGATAAAACTTAATGACTTAAAAACGGAAACATCTTGGGAGGGGGGAAAAAAACGCATCGCTTTAATTAATTCGTATTGTATCAACGTTCTTGTTGCTTGAAATCTTTTCGCAAAAAAAAAAAAAAAAGAAAAAAAAAGAAAAGAAAGAAAAAAGGAAAGGAATAAAAAAGAGATAAACAAACAATAAAAAAAGAAAAGAAAAAGAAGAAAGAAAGAAAAAAGGAAAGGAGTAAAAAAGAGATAAACAAACAATAAAAAAAAAAAAAAAAAGAAAAAGAAAAAAACGAAAAGAAAAAGAAGAAAAAAAGATGGAAAGGAAAGGAAGAAAGGAAATAACGTTTTTCATAAGAAAGGTCAACGTAGGCAATCTCTTCTTTGATAATACTAACGTCGTTTCAACGAAAAAGTGACTCGAAGAGGAGATCCTTCGTGGATTCTTCGTCGACACAATATCGTAGTGGAAAACGTAGAATGGAAAAGATTCGCGAGTACGAAGAGAAGTACGAGAGGAACGAAAATAAGAGAAGAGAGCATTCGAGAAGGATGTAACGCGAAACCGTCTACCGACTACGGCTCATAAAACCGCGCGTTTTATGCTGATGGCCTGCTGATGGTCTCGGGGACATTGTCACGAACGAGTCAAAGAAGAAAAGAAAAGAAAGGAGAGAGAAAAAAAAGGAAAGGAAAAGAAAAGAAAAGAAAAGGGATAGGATAGGGAAGGAAGAGAAGGGAAGGTGGAGGGAAGGAAAAGGAATAACAAAAAAAAAAAAAGGAAAGGAAAGGAAAGGAGGCCAACCGAGACTAAGAAGAAAAGACGAGGTAGTAAGATGGAATGCGAGCTTAAGCAAAAAAAGAGAAGAATTAAAATGGGCATACGGGTATCTTCTATTTCTTCTTTTTCTTCTTCTCTTCTTCTTCTTCTTCTTCTTCTTATTTTTATTCTTACTTTTATTCTTATTTTTATTCTTATTTTTATTTTTATTCTTATTCTTATTCTTATTCTTATTTTTATTTTTATTTTTATTCCTATTCTTCATCTTCCCCCTTCTTCTTCTTCTTCTTTTTCTTCTTCTTCTTCTTCTTCTTCTACTACTATTAGTTCTTCTTCGATCGATTCGCCTTCGTCTTCGACTCCCATCAAAACTTTTTTTCGAATGACTTTTGGCACTGGAGCCAAATGTTAAGAAGCGCCAGGTGTTATCTATTCGTTAAGTATTCGAGAAGAAATTTTCAAGGAGAGAAAAAAAAAGAAATATATATAATATATATATATATATAATTCCTTCGCGATATTGTCCGATAATTTCGTTTTAATTCGTCCATTCGACGTCCATCTCGAGAGAGAATATATTACACGTGTATATTTTATTTTCATTAATTACGAATTTCGAAGAAGGGAAAAAACAAAATGGTCGTTTTCATGGAACCGAACTTTCTTGTTTGAAAAGTATGAATAAAATTGTTCTTTCGTTTTCCTTTCCTCTTTACTTTTGTTTACTTTTTTCTTTCTTTCTTTCTTTCTTTCTTTCTTTCTTTCTTTCTTTCTTTTTTTTCTCTCTTTCTTTCTTCTACATCTTCTTCTTCTTTCTTCTTATTTTTTCTTTCTTTTCTTTTTTGTCTTCTTTTCTGTACTTTTCTTTTCTTTTCTTTTCTTTTCTTTTTTTTTTTTCTTTTTTTTTTAATATCACTACGAATATTCATGAGCACGTTCAACTTGTTGTTTGAGATTTCAGTATTAGGAATGAAAACGAAATGTAATTTACGACGAATGTATTCTTAAAATATTCCTCAATTCGCGTCTCGTTAACATCGGCAAAGTGTTGTACTCGAAGCTTACTTGTGAAACGAATTAATCACAGAAATGAAATGCCCGATGTAAATTGAGAAGAGTGTTTGGGGGAAGAAGAAAAAAGAGAAAAGAAGGAAGAAAAAAGAAAGGACAAAATATATATATATATATATATATATATATATATATATATATATATATATATAACAAACACAAGGTACACCGACTGGGAAGACATTAAGAGGATTAGTACTCTAATGGTTAGACCGTTGTTAAACTAAAATAAATACGGCATACGCGAGAACGAACGTGTAATTATGCGAGTAAGTAGTAATTACCGAGTGGGAAGAGAGAAAAAGAGAAAATGAAAAGAAAAGAAGGAAAGAGAAAGAGAGAGAGAAAGACAGAGAGAGAGAGAGAGAGAGAGAGAGAGAACGTCGAGTAGAACCAGTGAAATTTTCTGCTCTTGGAAAGGGTTCGAGAGAAAGGAAAAGAAAAAAAGAAAAGAGTTGAAAAGAGAAAAGAGAGGAAGGTTGGGAGGGTGGAGGAGGAAAAAGGAAGGAAGGAAGAAAGAAAGAAAGAAAGAAAAAAAGAATCGATAAGCGATAATAAAAAATTTGAGAGAAGGAACTTGCGAATGAAGAAATCAAACGATAGGGACGAGGAAAAAAAAAAGATAGAAAAGGAAAAAAAAAAGAAAAAGAAAGGATAGAAAGACTGTTATAAGAATAAGAGAAAAGAGGGCGAATCGTTAAAAGTTCGAGACGCGTTAGTTTGGAAGGGTTTCGAGAAAATAGCCAAAGTTCCCAGGAGGCTCGTTCGTCGGTGCCTTT
>NC_060973.1:2782500-2882500 GCF_910589235.1 Vespa crabro
CCTTTAAAAGTAGCTACGAGCTCTAATAGCGCCTCACAGCCTATACTATACATTTACAAATTTAAAATGATAATTTTCCCGCGGGTGTGGCGAGCCAAGATGATTTGCGCCCTTTTCGAGAGAGAGAGAGAGAGAGAAAAAGAAAGAGAATAAGAGAGAGGAAGAAAGAGTTGCTAACGCTTTTCAAGCTCCCACAGTGAATGTGTTTGATGTTACGTTAACTCCGTTACAATATTAAATGGAATGGAAAATAAATTCTTATATATTTTAGGAGATCATATTTTTAGGGTGATACGTTCTCAGTTGAAGTATATTTTTGATTGGTGGTAATTGTTGATAATTATATCATAGATTAAATTTTTTTAAGATCCTCTTTCTGTTCTATCTAATGCGATGTTGATAAGTGTAGATTCCTGTAAGTTGTTGTCTTCGATACTATACGTCAATGATCAGCCATTGTAACGAACTTCAGAGACGCCTAGCGGCGAAACTAACTAACTTCATACGAATTTATTTCTCGCATGGTTAATTCTATTTCTTTTTTTTTTTTTTTTTTTTTTTTTTATTTCTTTGTATGAAGCAAAAAAGAAAATAAATAAAACAATTTTAATGTTTATCTTAAAATAACATCATTAATCAAGAGAACATTAGAATGCTAGAAGGAAGGAAAGAATAAAACTGGTATATGTACGTGTATAGAATTAAATGATATAACCTAAATAAAACTTACCAATAATTCCCAATCAGTGTCATTTACAAGAACAAGAATTCCTGGTCGTCTGAAAGATCAAATTATAACTCTCAATTTTAACTGTCAGAAATTCACATCGCTACGTTTCATTTTTGAAGATTATAGACACTGTTATATTTTCCCGCGTTCGCCCGCCAAATGAATTCGCGACGCTACCTGTCGGAATAAAATGGTACTACGAAAGACTAGTTGCCATGATGAAAATGTGAACGTGTCATTGTACATAGAGCAAAGTAAGGTGAGTGAAATCGGAAGGAAGCTGCGTGGATTATTACAACATTTTTTTCTGCATGTGATTATTCTGATTGAAAGAGCATCTACGAGATCGAATTATTGATGAGAAATATTTTTTGTTTTGTTTCTTTCTTTTTCGTCGTTTTCTCGTTTCTTTTTTTATTTTTTTTTATTTTTTGTTTTTTCTTGTAAAAACGCCAAAAAGAAAAAAAAAAAAAAAAGGAGAGGAAGTTTTGGAAACGAAAATTACGAATAATAGATTTTATTAAACGTTACTTACACGGTATCCTCTTGCATAAATAGTTCCAATCGTTCCTTCAAGAGGTTATCTTTTATCCAATGTAATAAACGTTTCAATTTCCCTACGAAATATCACATTATCATTATTCAAGAAGATATATATAACAAAGAGAGATTTTATTATATACTTACATTCGCCAGCAGGTAAGTTAACCTCGTGTTTTTTCTTCTTATCGAACAACGATTCGGCTCCACCTCTGTAAAAACAATGTAAATGAACTGTGTATATAAGTTGCCGTTGATGAAATGTTATAACTGTCATTTCGTATTAAAAACACTCGGATAATTTTTATGTATTTCTAATGACATTTACCCAAACTCAATCATTATTGATAGAGATTTATTTTCGGAAGGCATTTTTTTTTTCTTCGATTTCCTATTTCCTTTCTTTTCTTTATTTTCTCAATAATCCGCACACTTTCCAGTAGCACGCTTCCGTAAACACACAAGCGCGCACGCATGCGGCATTCTAATCTGAACAAGAGGAACGTTCCTTATTTTCAGAATTTGGACGACACTACTGTCCGATCGCCGTATTTAATTTTAATCTTATTAATATTATTAATATTATTTAATTAAAAAAAAAAAAAAAAAAAAAAAAAAAAAAATAACTTTTTATTAAATGATATACATATATTAAATATTATAAAAATTTATGAATTAATTTTTATTATATACATGTAAATGTATATTCTTAAAATCGAATTTCCTGTATTTCACAAAAGATTTTTAAGATAATACTTTGATATAAATCGAAGGAATATCGTAAAATACATTGACTACATTTATCAAAATTATTACAATTTTCCAAAAATATACATATATATATGTGTGTGTGTATACTTTTAGAATAATTATTAAATTGTTTAAATAATGATCAATTTTCATCGTACAGCCCTGTATGTAAACGCGGTTTGTTAGTTCCGTTAGAGGCGCTTGACATGTAAATATTCTCGTCGGTTCTTAATAATATTCATAAAATGATAAAACTTAAAAGAGTAGTGTTGTAGTAAAGTTAATAATCATATCGTTGTGTACGTGTGTTTTTTCTTTTTTAATAGAAAACGACAAGATAGAATAAAAATAATTCTTTTTAAAATTATATAAATCGAAAGGGATTTTACGTATTATATATACACATATATATATATATATATACATACATATGTACATAAGTTTTACACACGTTTAGACTCGCTCTGAAAGGAGGTGAGTTTAAAATGGCGGACGGCGCAATAGACTTTAATATCTCCAATACGAATTATTTGGATCCTATTGAGAAATATTGTAAAAGTGCGCCTAATACTGTCTTATCTCCTGATGGTTAATAACAATCAACATTAACAATATTGATATAACGGTACTAACGAACATTAATTAACTTTAGACATGTCGAAACAGAAAGAACATATTTCGAGCGACATCGAGATGAGCAATCAAACGGAGAAAGAAGAATCAATTGAGAATCACTCGAAAAGCGTGGAAGTTATGGCAATGGCACATTCTGAAACACCAATGTTAGAAGACGAAGAAATGCCGACGTACATTAGTGTTTCAACGTCCTCTAAATGCGAAGATTCAGATATCAGTAATGCAAAGCATCATGAGGAAGAATCACCTACAAAGGAACAATCTCGTAGTCCTTGTACCAGTGAACGAGAAGGCCCTGCTAGTGTTTATGTTCTCTCGTCCGAAGAAGAAACAAATTACGAGGAATATTATAGAGATTATGGCGAGAGAGATTATGGCGATAGCGATGGTAATCTGAATAATATTTTATATATTCTTTGAATATTTTTTTTATTTATATTTTATATCTTATATTTATTGTTAATATTTAACACATTGTATCTAGATATGGATGATATAGAAAATGATAATGACAATGGAATGTTAGATGATGACGATGAAGATGAGGTAGAAAATGTACCAGAATATGGATATAATGATGAGGAATATGATGATAATTGGTTGGAAACTGCGTCAGATTGTTTGGGGATTAAAAGTAAATTGAAAAAAAGATATAGAGATAAAAGTCTCTCTTTGCAAGATTTAACCATTTTTCAAAACAATGCTTGCGATTCAGAATTGGGAAAAAGAAACAGGTTGAGTATTTAAAAATATTATTAAAGTGCTTTGTAAAATATTATGTATTACAAAAGTTCAATTTTCTTTTTCTTTTTTTTTTTTTTTTTTTAGATACAAGCATATAGAAAGCAAAGTGAAAAATTACATTAATGATATAAAAGAGCAAAATAAATTTTCTTCGCAAAGACGTTTACAAGATCAACAAGCATTTACAGGAGAGCATATAAAAGACAGAAATTGTGCAGATGGAACAGGTAAAATGTTATATATATATATAAAGAAAATAATATTTAAAGAATAGAAATCTAATCTATTCCATATATTGTCTAGGTATTGACGTGGAACAAATAAAAGACATAAAAACAAATAAAGTTATAAAGGACTATGCAGAAAGAGCAATTAAAGATTTAGAAATTGAAGAGTCGTATACAAATAAAAATCTATATATGGCTCCAATAACGGAAAATGGTGAAGCAGAAGAAGAAGAAGAAGAGGAAGTTGTCATTGATAAACATAAACAAGATACGAAGTCTGCTGCCATAGATATGGGAGATAAAGAATTTTTAACTTCTGGAAAAAAAAATGGAAAACGTAATGGTTCAGTCCAAATCAATATACTTAATCATAACTACAATCAATTTCCTGTTCAAAAAAATCTAAAATTCACAGATGAACAACCTTTGGTTAATGGACATCGACGACAATTAAGTCTATTCAATCTTCGCTCGTTAAGTTACGATGAATACATGCAGAATAATACGAACGTCACTCAAGATGAGCAGTTAAATAAAGATATGAACATTGAACAAAATGAAAATAATGATATTCAAGCTTACGGTGATGTTGATGTTATAAATACCATTGAAACTGACAATAGTAATGCAGCCTGTTCATTAAAAATAGAAAATGTGAAGAGCATTAGGGTAATGAACGAAGAATCAAAAGACAATACAGAAACGAAATTAGAAAAAATAAACGAGGATACTGGTAAAAGTAATTTGGAAATTATGCAAATAACATTATTGAAGAATCAACTCGATCAAAAAACTATTCAATTTAATAACTTAAGAAATGCGTATCAAAACACTCTGGCAGAAAATTTAAAGATGAAACAAGAATTGGAAGAATTAAAAATGTCTCTCACAAAATACAATAAAGAAAATCGAACTTGTGAAACAAAAGTAGTAGCGGTACAAACGGACGTAGCGATAATTACGGAATCAGTAATAGAAAATAAAGAAATTACTGATATTAAAGAAAATTCTAACAAAATATCTGGAAGTAGTATTACATCTGCATTGAGCTCTATAAATCAATGGACAGATAGTGCAGGTAGTTCTGGTATATCTATTAAACCACCAGATCTAGGTACGGTATTAAATTCAGAGGATAGTTTAGTGATGACAGATGATACACCTAGAAAAATAAATCGTCCTTTGTCACGAGCATTTGTCACATCTTCCAGAATATTACAAACACTTTCAAATATAACACAAGGTAAATCAAAGTCTGATATAAGATCTACTTCTAACAATAGTAATAATCGTTCTGTTAAAAGACCAAGTGGAAGTGATGAAAGTGAAACCGTCAAGGAAAATGATGGTTCAATAATAGCTGGTTCTAATACCTTCACAATAAAATCACCGCTCAATACGAAAAAGAGGAAAGCCACTGAAATGCTTGGAAATTCAATATTTTTACAACCATTGAAAATACCACATACTGCAGAAATAAAAAAAAAATCAAGTACGACTACGTCTGATTTCAATATAGATTTTAAATCACCGGATAATTACAGTGATACAAAATTAGATACACAAAAGAATAGAATAAGTAATATAAGTCGTTCGGCTAGTCCCACAACCGTAGAAAATAAAAATGATAAAACAGAAGACATTGAAAATGAAGAAAGTAATGTAAAATGTTTTGTATATCAAGAAGATGAAAATATCGATGATCGAAGTATTTTGATACAGGCAGAAATACCTAATAATAACGATCAAGAAGCAACAAATATGAATTGTATACGTGAATGCGGTCCATATCTGCTTGGTAATGTAGAAGTACGTATGTCCGAAGTAAATGGTACGATCAACATTTGGGGCAAAGAGGCAAGTATATAAGTATATGTGTATGTATATATATATACTCTTAAACTTTCTTACTTTTTAAACAACTGCAAAGATTAATCTAATCATTTATTTAAATGTGATTTCTACAGATAAGTGAAACATCAATAGCCGAAAAAGAAGAAGATTTAGAAGTATCAACAAAATCACCTTACATTAATAAAAAATGTACTTGTTTGCAAAATACAGTTACACCACATAGAAAGTTCAATGGTAGTCAAATGGTGTGTTCAACGAACAAAAAAGTAAAGTTACCACCTAAGTGTAATGAAGGACATACTTCGCATCAATACTTGAATGTACCAACTAGATCAGATGAAAAAGTATATGTAGATAACTTATTGAGTCCAAGCGGTTCAGCTGCTTCGTGTGAAAAGTGTATTTTATTGAACCAACAGAAAGAATGTTCCATACACAAACGACATATTAATCTACATGAAAAATCACATTCCTGTTGTTTACATCATATAGAGCATTTAGAAAGAGATTATAAATATGTATGTGATTGTGAAAGACTAAAACATAATAACGATAGTCCTAATTGTGTTAAAGAAGGATTTTGCACTGAAAAGAAGTTCCCATTTAGAAATACGCCAAATTCTAGGAAGGATTTGTACGAATATATAAATCCAACAGTCGATGCCAAAGAAGTGATATGTAAGCATCGAACTACGTGTCGTCGATCTTCTTTACATAATACAGAGGCGAATTTTCAGAATGATATGAAATGCTGTAACACGATTAGAGAAACATCACACACGTGTAAATCAACGTTAGGATGTATGGGTAATCACGACAGCGGTGTTGAACATTTTTGTAACCATAGTCCAATTGGTAACAACGACGACCTGTTAATCCCAGAAAGAAGCTCCTGCGAAACACCTGAAGTAAGAAAAATCAAATATTTTCCATAAACAAATATATTTGTGTGTATATATGTATTTGTATTTGTATTTTTTTTTTCTTTTTTTTTTTTTTTTTAATATTGTAATCACTCATATATGGAAATAAATAAACTAAACCATTCATTACATTACTCAGATTAGACAAAGAAGATCCAGCGGTAAGAAAGTGAGAGGAATTTTAATGGATCTTTTAAAAAGTTGTGGAGATCATCGCAATGGGAGTACAAGTTCAAGTAAAAGATGTTCCAATGGAAAAGAGGCATCAAATTCGGTTAATTCCTCACCATTAAACAATGTCACATCTTGTAACTCGCCAAATGCTGCTTGTTCAAATTTGCAGCAATCTAATGGAAGGTAAATTATTTATAAATTATATTTATATATATTTCTTTACATCTTTTGTGTATTTCTGTGTATATATATATATATATATATATATATATATATATATATGACTTCGTGTGAATTCAATTGTTAAATAAATAAATAAAAAATAATAATAATTTCTTTACCTGCAGATGTTGTCACGCGTATACACGACGTATCGAATCTCAACTGGAAGAATTTCGTATGGAAATGGAACGAGTACGTTCGCGTTCCGATGCTATACTAAATTTACTCAACATGCTTCATTCTGTTGAAATGAACTGATACAGTTTAAACAACATTAGATATACGTGCCCTTTCCTTTGTACATAATATTTTTTCTTTCTTATTTCATGATTCGTCTTATTTTATATATGACCATTCTTTTTTTTCCCCCTCCATCGTCTAACTTCATCGATAATAAAAAGAAAATGCATTGTCGATTTATTGAATAAATATACATGGTTCGAAAACCGACTTATAAAATGCTTTCTTTTTTTTTCTTTTTTTTTTTTTTTTTCTTTTTTCCACAAATCCATTACTACCACCAATCCTTTAAGTGATAAACCTGTTACCTTAAAATTTCTTCAAAATTTGACGGATCTTTCGAATACGAATGAGTCCCACGATAATTTAAAAAAAATAATTTATATCTCATAATAAAGTAGTAAAATGTAAGCTCTGTTAATAAATACTGTTAAAAGTATTAAAGAGCATGTAAAAATGCTAAAAATATATAATAAGTTAATTTTAATAATTGCAGTCGCAGGAATCGTATCCAGTACCAAGCGCACCATCCCCTGGTAAACCAACCGGACTTTCTCCTTGTCCTTTAAAAATATTACTGTACGAAGTTTTTAGATAATTCACATGTCCTTGTAATGATCTGATACGACCTTGAGCTTGTTCAAAAGCCTCATTTAGATTATTTATCTGACTCTGCATCTTTTGCCTAATCTGTAATAATGTTAGAATAAAAATGTTTTATTACAATGAATTTATCTGATTAAAATGGATTTATGGAAAAAGGATTACCTCGTCTCTATCCTTCTGTGCTGCTCTAGCTGTTGCTCTACACTGAGCCAATTGTCTTTCCATTTCAGCTATTTGACCTTGCATTGTCCGTCTAACTGTTTCGCATCTTTCTTTAGTACGTGCTACCTGTCTTGCACTGTCTTCTCTCACCTTCAAGAAATTATCGTAAATATCAAAGAAAACAATATTAGTAAATATTAATACTCATCAATATTTACTAATACGGATATTTTCAAATTGATATTTGAGTATATACTTGTTCGAGCATTGCAGTTAATTGAGTAATTTCATGCATCTTTTCGTCCATGCGTTTTTTCAATTGTGCCTCATGTTCTTCGAATCGAGCAAGTGTATTTTTCATACGTTCATTGTCGTGTCTTAATTCAGCATTTTTCTTTTCTAACTCATCGAATCGTCCTGTACCATGTCCTCTTTCGTCCTAAAATAAATATCAAACGATTTAATATCATTTATTTTAATCGATCAATCGAATGTTTAAACTTACTTGCAATGCTTGATGCTCGTTACGTAATACATCCAATTGACTTTGCAACGTTTGAATCTTATCCTTACATCCTAAAAGTTCTCGTGAAAGATCTTCGCAATTACGCTCGGCTACTAATCTCATTTGTTGAGCTTCTTGAAGTTTCATTTGAGTTTGTTTCAAGATATCCGGCAATGGAGCGAGTTCAGCGAGTTTTTCTTGGAATTGATTCTATTTCAATCAATCAGACGATGTAATTAATATTAATCGATATTATTTCATAATGAATAATGAATGAATAATAAATGAGAATGAACGTACTTTAACTCTTCCAATTTCTAACGTTACATTTTCATTCATTCGAGCATTATCCATTTCCATGAGATCGAGTTGCCGGCGTTGTTCTTCCACCTGTTGCTGAGCCTTTAAATAGTTTCGTTATTTTTAAATTCATCGATTCGATAAAAACAAAAAAAAGAATACCAAAATAAAATACAATTCGATCGAGAACGTACTTGTAAATATTTATTGCGATAATCCTCTAATTGTGCAGCTTGATCTTGAATTAATGATCGAAGTTCTTCCAATTCGTCCTGCGCTTTTCTAAAACGTTCTTTGGCCATTAATAAGGCTTGCTCTTGCTCTACCATTTGCTCTTTTTTTCCTAATTTGCAAATTTAAAAATAGTAAATTTGTATGAAGGAGCAGAGAAATTTGTTTAGAAAACGAATACCTTCGAATTTCTCTCTTTCGGCTTCTAAAGATTTCAAACGTTCCTGCGTATCTATTAATTTTATTTCCATCCTTTCCTTTTCATCCCTTGAATCTCGAACTTCTTGTTTCAATTTTTCCGTATCAGTACGTAAACAAGATACCTCGCATAATTTATTTTTATAATCATCTTGAAGACGTGCGTATTGTTCTCGCAAATCACGTAATTGTTGTTGAGGACAAGTGCTTGCACCCTAACGAGAGGGAGGGGAGGAAAGATAAGTAAAACGAACAACATTAAAAATACCTAAAATCTCAAGTGATCTCAAATCTGGCCAAATGATCCTTACCATAGGTGCCATTATACAGGGCCCAGTACACATAGCAGACGTGGATTGTTGACTGATCTGCGCCTGACCAAAAACGAGCGTAAATGTCTTCAGAGCTGTGAGTTAATTTATTTATATCGAACATTATGATTACTCACAAACTTACTGTTAGACATAATAATGTTTGTAAAATGTTACAATGGAAAAGAAATTCTGAAAATACCTTTGGCATAGGTATGGGTGAAATCGTTCCATTTCCAGATGGTGGAATCGTGGGAGGTAATTGAGTATTTGGAATATAATTTGATATCATCGAAGATTGAAGGCCTTGTGAAAGACCACCACAAGGTGGTGGAGCAGGACAACAAGCGCATGGTGCACAGGGTCCGGAACATTTAAGCAACTTGCGTTGTTGCTCGAGTTGTTGACGTTCTCGTTGAACATTTGCTAGTTCTATCTGCATATTTCGTACTTCACACTCCATACTACCTAACTGTTGAGCCTATAGATAAATAAAAACTTATTGTAAAAATTAAAACAGAGGATAATATCAGGATGGAAAATGAAAAAGATATCATTGAATATTCAACAAAAGTACCAATTGTTTGGTATTGTTCCCATAAATAGCAAATTTATTTTCTAATTCAGCCGGACAAACACCTCTGGGTGTTGGCTCAGGACATGGTTTTGTACAAACTGTAGGACTACGGAAACACATCTCTTCGATTTGCGATGAACTTCTACTCAATATACAATTGCCTGTTCTCGATGCACCACCTGCTAATCTCGATGAGCCTAATACATTAAAAGTAAGTTCGAACATTTTTCATTATTCTGTTATATTTATTTCTTAAAGAAAAAAGTAAGATCTGATAAAGTATTCTTACCACAATCGTTTGAAGTTTGATTGCTATATGGATTTACTAAAAAAATAAGAAAAAGAAAAAAAATACAATTAGTAAATTTCGTAAGACATATATAAAGGGGTAAAAAAAAAGTAGGTTTTATAAATATACGTATATATATATATATATTTTTTTTTTACCGCATACAGAGGTAGGTGACTGAACGGGACTGTCGCATGGGACACAATATTTGCACTGGCAACAACCGTGATCTTGAAGCGAGGAAGTTACTTGGGAATACGCTGGCAAAGGTGAGACCACTGGCGGTGAACAAGATGATCTACGTTCTGGACATGTATAACAGCAAGTAGAAGTAGTGACACGTTGATTTAAACAAGCCAATCGACGATTTAATTCCGTATTCTCCTTCATTATTAAACGTATTTCAGCTTGCAAACCGCATACCTTCCGTTGAAGACACTCCACAGCTGTATCTTTCTCCAATAGTGCTTCTTCCAATTTGTATCTATAAATTTAATCGCGACAAAAATAGGCGACACTTATTCCTTATCAATGGTATATATTCGAATCACACGTTGCACGTTATAAATATGATGTATTCATTTTCAATTAGGTTGTCATAAAGTTGTGAATGACTGTATCGTGCTCGTCGAGCTTAAAAATTACATCTTGCGACATTCGTTAGGCAAAAACATTGATAGCTCGTTGTCACGGTGATTAATTGACATTTTTATCATTTCTTTGTTTAACATTCGATTGTTTCGATGTAACTTAATGTATCTATATTTTGTAAAATCAGTAATACAATTAATCTTTACAAACATACTTTCCACCCTCAAGTTGTGCATTCTCTTTAACTAATTTCTCTTGCATTGTCAATGACTCGGTCAACTTTCCTGTTAAATTTTGCAAACATTCTTTCTTTCCTCCTCGATCACCATCAGCTATCACGATTTTTGGCATTTCGTCTTCTGTGTAACCGCAAACGATTACTCTTGGAAGCCTTTATAAATATATATATAAATATATATATATATATATATATATATATATAAAATATATATATATAAAAAAAAGAAATTATATAAATATATAATATAGAATAATATTATTTTAATTTCACTTACTTATCTTCTTGATACTCCGGTTGAGGTAAATCAAAATGATCATCTGTTACCGGCGATATTGGCGGCTTTTTTCCTTTAATATCATCAACTTTTTCAGCCGGTAAAATTTCAATCTCTTCTCCAGCACCCTGTATACATGAAATATGTATTTCTAAATCGCTCGAAAATATCTCTACGTTTAAAGAGAAGATCAATAAAATATCGTAGGAAGTCAAGATAGTGCACCTAAATATTCTCCCCGCAAAAAAATCTAGAAGATATTCCAAAGGAGAGTATTCGAAAAATCATGCGGAATTTTAATGAAATTATATATATAGAAATTCCATACAAATGTAATATTCGTCAACTAGCCAGAGTATCTTTTTAGAATTTATCACATGTTAAGAACAGAAAAAGATCAATAAAAGATCTTACCTCAATTGATCTTGTATGAGGATAAGGTAACAAACCGAACATTCTTGAAAATGTTTCGCTAGTAGGATCAGTTAATCCTAATAATCTCTGTAATTTCCGTGTCATTTGTTCAAACTCAGCTAATTTCAACATTAAATCCTCTTGCTTCTTTTGAATCAGTACTGTATCATCATCTGTCAATTCTTTTTTCTACATAAAGAAAAATATGGTAAAAAAGGGAGAGAGAGAGAGAGAGAAAATTATAATATATAATACTATAGGATTAAAAAAAGAAAAATGACATTTACATTGGTAAGCTCAATCATTTCTTCTTTTAATTTTTTTATCTCTCCTGCAACTATATTACATCTTTCATCGGCTATTTTTAACTCTTCCATCACAGATTCTTCCGTTAAGGGTGAAGAACTTAACATGGATTCTCGACGTCTACCAACTTTGACGGGTACACCTATTTTATATAATGAAATGAGAAAAAAATCTCTTTTTTTCTTCTATTTGACTGGAAGAAAAAAACAAAAAAGAATTAAAAAAAAAAATAAATTTAACGCACCCTCGCCAGCACCGGATGGTATTGGATAAGGAGGTGGAACAAATTGGTCATCCATCTCTTTCAATGTTTCTTCCTCCGTGTCATCTAACGTTTCTTCAAGATTCTTTTCTTCTTCTTGCAATTCTTCGTCCGCCATTTTTTTATTTATCTGATTTTCCTGCGCGACAGTATTACTGCAAGGTAAAAAAAAAAAAATAAATAAATAAAAATAAGTGTTGTTGCAATATCAATGATCTCAATGAAATTATTCAAAATTGTTCATTTTCTCTTACTTCAATGAATCCTTCTCGTTTAAATGATTTATTAATTTTATTGGATTTACGTTTGGCTCTTCACTTTTTTCTAACGTATTATACGGAAAACTATTTTCTTCGTCGATTTTCTAAAAAGAAATTTGAATGAATACTACATCGTCTCGAATGTTTAAGTATATATATATATATATATATATAATAGTAATAATAATAATAATAAAAATAAAAAAATAAAAAAGTCATACCTGTTTTGAAATATTCGGAAATACTTTCGGATATAATTCAGTAGTTTTTACAATCGAATCTCCCGCCAAATGTTTCCCGCCCTTAAGATTATGCTTTTCAAAGACGATATGTTCTTTATAATGCTGTATCTGAACTAAATTTAATTTCGATAGATATAATGGTTTTTTTATATCAAATAAAGATTCTAAAGATGCAAATGCATCCCTTTTTATAGATAGAACGTCTCCGTGCTCCCCATTATTCTTCTGAAGTTTTCCACGTTGCAAACGTCGGCGTTTGATATCAAACAATTTTTTATTATTTTTTCCAGAAAGAATATCAGATCCGTGAAGGAAAACGGATGTTGTGGAATTTTTTGGAGAATGTAATTGATTGAGTCCATACAGTCGTCGCGTCTGAAATTGATTATTTAAGTCTCATTTTTTTTCTTTTATATAATATAAAAATAATTTAATATATTTAATACTTGAAGTAGATAATTTAAAAAAGTAATTTTTAATTATAAAGTTTTACGTCAATAAAAACTGAATAATCCCGTTTTTTTTTTTTTTTTTATGTCCATTATAATGTAATAAAAATAAATATACGCGTTTATTACTTCGTATATTAATTTTTACCTTCATTCTTTTACCTTCGTAACAACACCGTTCTTCGCGCAACTTCTTTTGATCTCTTGGTCGTTAATATTTAACAAAAAAGAAAAAAATAAATAGTATTTATCGTGTAGATTTTCGTTTCTCTTTTTTTGGCGAAGATTCGGTGTTGATATCAAATAGCGGCGAACAATTTTCAATGTCTTTTAATCGAGGCTGAAAAAAATTATTTTCTATTATTAATTAATTTCGTAATATTATATTGTCGGGGGAAAAAAAAAAATTAGACGTCACTCACTTTTAGAAAAACTCTATTTGACAAAAATATAAACACATTACGATCATCTTTTATCTGCCAATAATTTCATTCGATTAAAAATGTATCACTTGAATGCAGTTATTGTAACTATGGTGCAAGTATTTATCATGTATATTATTTACACAAATATGCATTTATATATAAGAAAAATTATATAATCATTACTAAAATATGTAATATAATATACATAATAAAATATTTATGTTATCTTAAAGAATATAAAATTGATAAAATCTTGTATATAAAATGTAGAAGTTATACGTTTCAACGTATTTTTAATAACTCCATCTAATGGAAAAATGTGTGAACTAATTTTAGAAAATCATTTTCATTAACAGATTACATTTTCTTTTAATAACATTTAAATAAATTAATTTAATCTACGCTATAATGTATATGTAAAAAGATATGTAAAGTTTCTAATCAAATTATTTTAAGTTACTAAATGTTTTATATTTTTTTTTAAGAACCTATTGGCGCTACAATCGCTAATAGATTGATCCTGTATATGTTCATGTCAAGTATAAATTGTAAATATCCTAACGCGTTTATATTTACATTGAATAAAAGTTATTGTTTACATCAAGAAAAACTATTGTTGAAAAAAAAAAAAATACTATTTCTTATTTATGTCATTATGATCAAGAATTATCAAAGACAAAATATGCTAATATAACCAAATAATATGTTTTAAATTGAATAAAAATATAATTCTTATTAAAGCAATGCTTATTATAGCATAAAATAATAATATCTTAACAAAAAATGGAAGATATGGAATACAGTTAAGTAATGGCTTTAATATTACTTATAAATATAGAAGGGAAAAAATAATAGTAGTAAATAATTAATAATAAACATTGTTAATATTATACAAATATGTTAAGTTGTTTCTTTTTTTTTTCTTTTTCATTTTCTCAGGCGAAGAAGAAGAGTCGGAAGAAAGAAATGTTATTCCTGAAAGGCTTCCTTCACCCATTGAAAATGTATCTGAAGAAAATGTATTACCGTCTAATAATGAAGAAAATGATTCAAGTACTGATACTGTTGCTGATAGTTTAATTAATGAGCCAATTACAAAATGTATGCATTTTGAATTCTCTTCATCATATAATAAAAAATATTTTATATTTATGTATTACATATATATATATATATATATATATATACTTTTTCTAATTAGGTCAAAAAATCTCTGTGACAGAAGAATCTTCAGCAGATAATAATGAGAATACGGATGATTCTGATCAATCGTGTCCAATTTGTATGGAATTATGGACAACGACTGGTGAACATCGTTTGTGCTGCTTACGTTGTGGACATTTATTTGGACACAGTTGCCTTTTAAGGTGGTTACAGGTTTCTTGTACATCTTCAAATCGAAGATGTCCTCAATGTAATAGAAAAGCTGCTGTAAAAGATGTTAGGATGTTATATGCTAAAAAATTGATATGCATTGATACCTCTGAACTGGAAACAATGAAAAATCAATTGTCAACTGTAACAGCAGAAAAAAATCGTATCGAAGCAGAATTATCAAAAAGCAATCTTCGACAAAAGTTATATGAACAACAATTGACTACTATGAAAAGTCGTATTGCTGAGCTTCAAAGTCAACTCTCTACCACAAAAAGTGATTTTAATCGTTGTCAAAGTATGTCAACAAATACAAACACAAAATTTCATCTTGAAAATTCTTTAGAGATATGTAAAGAGGATGGATGCCGTGTATTAGATTACAATCATTGGTATGGATTATTGGCCGTTTCACAAAAATCAGGAAATTCATTATTCGCAGGATATGGTGTAAAAAAAATAGATGTCGAGAACTTTGTACCACGTCAATTTCTATTCCTTCATTCTCAAGCTATAAGAGACATTAGTTTTCATCCCTCGCAACAATCTGTACTTCTAAGTGTTGGCTTTGACAAAAGTGCTAAATTAATTGATATCCAAAGCAATACTATAATGCACTCATATACAACAGATTTTACATTATGGAGTTGCTGCTGGTCAGGTGATGATTCTAATATTTTTTTCGCTGGTGCTCAAAATGGATCGATAATGCAATTTGATATTAGACAAACATCGACTCCCGTTGATCTTTTAGAAAGTTCTACTGATAGATCACCTGTTATTTCTTTAGCAACAGTACCTGCATATGCAGGAAGTGGAATTAGCAGAGGTGGATTTATAGCGTGTCGTTTAAACAGTTGTAACGCGTACGAACTAAAGGAATCTACATATATATCAAAAGAAATGAATTTACAAGGTCCTTTTGTCTCTGTACGTTATGATAAAAAAAATAATCACGCTCTTATATCTTGTCGACCTAACGAACGATTACCTCAAGCAAGACATATTGTATGTTCTATTGAAAAAGGAAATGATGAAATGGTTTTATGCAATATTGTACATACATTTAATGCTGGGAATTCTCAACGTCTTTTGTCACGTCCTTGTCATGTATCTGTAGAAAACGATACGCTAATTGCTGTCCACCAAGAATCTATTAGTAGTATTCCATTTTGGAGTACGTCAACTGGCAATCAAGTGCATACACTTCCAGTATCTGATCCAATCATAGATATGTGTTCTTTCAAAATTAATGACAATGTATATTTAGCAACTCTTTCTGCAAGAAAACTTAGAATGTACAAACATAACTCCTTGTGACAATGATACTTTTGCTAACTATTATTACTTATTAGTCAGTTACCTTATTTGTGATCTATTGGAAACATAATTTAAAAATATTACATGTAAATATTTACTTTGAATGTAATAATAACTTATGAATCTACTAAGTAAAATGATTAAGGAACTATAAATATATATTTTAATACCTATTTTATACAATATTGTATTCTACCTATAATATTGTTTACAAATCTTCTGCAGCAAAAAGAATTTTGCTCAAATACAATAATATAAAGACAAAAGATATAACTAACCAATTGTTAGTATTTTTTCCTAAATTGATTAGATATAAAGTGGAAGTAAGTCATGTTAAAAATTAAAAATAAGAGATCTACTTGAACAAGGATTCTTACTTTGGTTTAATTGAATTGACATGCGTTTGAAAAGAGAACGATATTCGATACAATTGACTCAATATTACATAAAGTTGAGAAATTCAATTGTATACTACATATTTAATATTTTCTCATATATAATATAAAATTTGTTTGTTTTATTTTTTCTTTTTTCATCGAACTCGTATAGTAAAAAGAAGCATTAACAAAATTTAATAAGGATTTTATAAATCAATTTCTCGTGTAACATAAAAATTTGTTTAAATAAATTTTTTAACTAAATAGTATGAAATTTTACAATCTGTGTTTGTTTGCAAAATATTTTTCCATATTGCAAGATTTTGTAATGCATATTCAATGCATTTATAATATATATTTTTGAATACGTTTTGAATAACATAATTAAAAGTAATGAATAAATGCAGTGGTTGTCTGAATCTGGAATGTCAATCACTAAATTTGAATATAAAATAATATTTCTATGTGCATATGAGGTGATGAAGAATCAGGTCATTGTCCATAACCCAACACCAGAAATGTACAAAATGTAAATATTAACAATATGGTATTTAAGTGTATGAACGTTTTTATAAATACAATCTAACATTATTAAATCTTCATCTATTTCAGTAACATACATTCCGAATCTAATCACATTACACTTCTATATGTTTTAAGAAAAGAAGTGTAGGGAAATAATATTGAAGATCAAAAAAACATGTTTTCTGTCTTGATATATGTTCTTATATAAGAAGCATCGTATCATATATTGACTTCTGTAACATAAACCAATATATATCAGGTACCGTTCTACAAGAGATTTCACTACAGTACCGAGAAAAATTTCTTTAAGTTTACTTGCTTATAAAGAAAAAACAAATATATGCAAAGTATAATTAATATCCTGATCTATAAAATTTATAAACGGAGAATAAAGAAAAGAAGACGTATATGTTTGTGTTTGTTTTGTGTACAACATAAAATTAAAAGAAATACACACTCAACCATTCAAAACATTAATCGTTCTGAAACATCGTACAATTAAAAAAAAAAAAAAAAAAAAAAAAAAAAAGAAAAAGAAAAAAAAGAAAAAAAAAAGACGTAATAAACACACTACTCAATTTCCATAACAGTTAAAAATATGCTTGTAAAGCATATTTATCACCTCATTTGAATTAAGATTAAGAACTAAATTTTTGTTTGTAGATCTTATCTTTGAAATATACAGCTAATTATAAATTTTACCTTTATACGTTTCATTAGATTTTTTTTTAAGCCTGTATTTTATAAATCAAGCAGATAACTATTAAAGATATCAAAATCAGATATATTGAATTTTCTTTTTTCTTTTGATCTTTTTTTCTTATACTGGAAATATTGTCATTAAAGGAGCTGAATTTTATTATAAAACTGCTATGGTATTATTAGTTGAGTGTGTCGTTACAGAAGTTCCTAAATGACAAAATGAGTGGTCTTTGTGTGATGAATTAACTGTACAGTTATCACTAACTGAAGAGCTGCTCAGTGGCACGTTCCAAATCCCAATTATATGAGGAAAGAGCAACTCTTGCATTATGTTCTTCAATCCCCATGTCTGTTAATCTTCTTATTTTTTCATCTAGCTCTGGCATCTTTGCAGGTCCTATAATTGTTTACAATAAATTTTATATATAAACGACATATCATTCATTTAAGCAAAATAAATTTGTATCTTCTGTTAATGATAAAGAAAGAATATTCGTACCACCCGCATATACAAATGTCCAATGTTTTGCAGTTTGACGAAACATATCAGGCTGTTCTTTATATTGTTTAGCTACTACTGCATCCTGAGGATCATCCGGTTCTGCTGCAGATAACAATGCTTGTAATGATAGCAATACTGTTCGTAAAGTCATTGCGGCTGCCCTTAAATGTAACAATAAAATTTCAAAATATATTTCATGTTATATGTATAAATCTATAAGAAAATTTATGCATCAAATTCTTTTAACAATATAACAATGTTTTCTATATTGAAAATAATAAAAGATAGATAAATAGACATATGATATAGAATTATGTACCATTGATCTTTTAATATGTCCAGACAAATAGCACCCGTGACCGAAGATATGTTAGGATGCCATATTTTTGTTATAAAACGAACCTATAACAGAAATAAAATAAATTAAATAAAAATATTTTAATGAAAAATTGTAATGTATAGAAATTGCAGTGTATTTTACATCGACACATCATAGTAATTATCATATTTAAAATGATCAAGATATTTAAAACACATTAACTTACAAAGTGCTTACTTTAGGAGGATTGAAGGGATAAGTCTCAGGTACTTTGATTTCAAGTACAAAATTACCTCCCTCATAAGGTGTATCTGGTGGCCCAGCTATTTCTCCTTTTAATTCAGTGAAGCTATCATTTACCAACTCGACTTTAATTGCACACTTTGCCACCTGTAGCAAGATTTAAATAGCAATATAAGAGTTTGGATAGTTACAAGAAAATTCATCAAAATTAAATTGTATATTTATATTCTATCTTAAAAACATTTGATGAAAGAGGTCAAATTGCATGAATTATTATGCTAAAGAAAAACAAATGAAAGTAGAAAACAACATATTTATCATGCTATAGTAGAAATAAATAATATACATGTTTACATTTTAAAATTACTGCTGATAAATGAAAGTTTACACAATGACACATAAGAATCATTAAACCAAACAAGAATATTACTAAATGATACTTTTAAATAAATCTTGCATATGGTACAAACAGTTTTGTTGTTCCATTTTATAAAAAAAGAACATAATATTACCATAACCCTTGAACCCAAGGATAGATAAGAAAGCACTACAAAAAATATCCTATAACGATAATATTTAATTTCAATGTGGTAATGATTACAACACTCTCTTTGAGATATATTATATACAAATACGTAAAAGCTATTTGTTACTGCAAAACTCAATTCAATAAAGAAGTGGACATAATGGAGAAGCAAAAAATACCTAAGGAAATAAAGTGTACACGAGAAGAGGAAAAATCAGGTATGCAGAAAAAAGCAAAAAAAGAAAAAAAAAAAAGGAATTTCTCTATCCACTCTCTTTTATTTTGGTAAGAAAGGGAAAAGTCAATTGGTAGGATAATCTTTGGCATATCTACTGTAAAATCCGAAAATATGATATGACAAATACGCCATCGATTATAACTATCTATTTTCGCTGACTCAGCAAGAACATAATTCGGTTACTTCGACTTTATATAACACTTGAGCGATTAAATCACAAGCGTATCATAAATACGAGATATATTATTCTAATATAATCCGAAAATTGAGATTTTATTTAGAGGATCACTCGCATATTGACTAGAGTTCGCGCTTGTATGATTTTCGTAACACGGAGATATGTTAGAGCTTACGATAGTCCAACGGTCATCGGACTGAAACGTTGTTCATAATGATTGACAAGTATTTTATCGTGCATTCATGAGAGACAACAGGTGATTTCGCGCTTCTTTCATAACAATTTGCTCGACGAAGAAGTTCCGGAGCACATCCTCTTTTTTTTCGTTCTCTCTCTCCCTCCCTCTCTCTCTCTCTCTCGCTTTTTCTTCCTCTCTCTCTCTCTCTCTCTCTCTCTCTCTCTCTATCTACTTATCTCTCTCTCTCTCTCTCTCTCACTCTCTCTATCTATCTCTATCTCATTCTGTCATGCCGTGCACACGGTGTGAGATAAAGAAAAGAGTAAAAGTACACGAAAAGCCGCAAAAGCCGCATAACCGCAAAGCGCTTCTCCTTCGCGCATTGATTCGAGATCGAATCTACGTTGTCTGCTCCGTGAGGTGATCCCTCCACTCACCTCCTCACTCTTTATAACCTCTTTGAATTCCCGTTTGATTCGCTGCGCCGCGATGTTCGCCATAGTTTCCGAATCTTTAACGCGCGACGTCGTCGTTGTCGTCAGCACGCTCTCATCGTCTCTTTGAGTCTCGCGTCTTAACGAATGGAATCGAGGAAGTACTGCTGCTCACGAGCGTCAGCCGGTGCACGCTCTCCTCCGATGCTCTTCGTCCTCTCTCCGTTAACTCTCTCTCTCTCTCTTTCTCACACTCTCTCTCTCTCTCTCTCTCTTTCTCTCTCTCTCTCTCTCTCTTTCTTTCTCTCTCTCTTCCTCCCTCTCTTTCACTCTTGCTCGCGCGCGCACTCTTTCTCTTTCTTCGCGATATGTATCTGTATCGTCGAGTTTGCCGTTCGGCGCAACTCGAATTTTTCACGATACGATCAAAAAAGAGAAGGACAAGGAAATCTCTTTTTATCACCCTTCTCGATTCTTCTCTATTTCTTATCAAAAATCTCTTTTCCTGTGGACGCATCCAACAACTTGTCGTACTGATCGCCGTTGTCGGCGCAACATCGATGATATATAAAAACCCTGACTGTCAGTTGTTCTCTCGTGGTCTCTTTCACCCTTCTTAACTCTTCACATTTATTTAATGCGCACTCTTACGGTTTTGTCTAAAATCACGGCGTCATGTCGCGTTCGCGCCATTGCGCCGCTCAAAACTGCCGCCAAATTGTAAATACGCCGGAATCAATTGTCCTTTCCGTTCTTTCGCTCATTATCGTTCAAGGACGTTCTAACTGTAAGAAAAAAAAAAAGTTACGATCAAGATATTGCTCTTTTTTTATCCTCGAGAACACATATCTTTTTTTTTCTCTCTTTCTCTCTCTCTTTCTTTCTCGTTTTTTCCTTTTTCGAGGCCAATGTTCTCTTCTTCACCTTCCCACATAATATATCACTTTTTTTCTCAACTACTTTTTTCACTATGTGGATTATCGACGTCGCGTAAAAAATGAAAAAATGTTTATTCATTCTTATTTTAAGGAAATGTAACGCGTTAAATTATTTTTCTCGTATACCTCCTCAAGGTCACCGAATACGACGTTTCCCGCGCCAAACTTCTCACTCTTAAATATGTGTATACATATATATACATACATATGTATATATATATACACATACACGTACGTCGTGAAGCATGCTCTGCAACAAAATGGTGACGTGGGAATGCACAGCGTGACCTTAAAAAAAAAAAAGAAATCTTTTTACGCGTTTTTCTTGTTTCTTTTCATTTCTTCGATTAAACAACGAAAAACATAAAGAAAAAGATGTAACGTCGTAAAAGATCAAACAACGATAAGAAAAGAATAGACTGTATCGTTTACCGCGGTAATATCCGAGTCAAAGTGGGCGGAGCGAAGCCTCCTTACGTCGCTTCCGCCGCCGCAGAGAAGGGATGTACCATTGGTTGGGGGTTTTCGGTGCTTTCTGTTTTTCAGTGATGCCTGTGTCGCAGCCAGTGCGTGCTAAGAGTTTGTTACGGGCAAACTTAGAAAACTCTCGCGGGAGATTACTCTGTAGCAGAATGCCCAATATCAAGGTATTCAGTGGGACATCTCATCCTGATCTTGCCCAAAGAATTGTTGACAGGCTCGGAATCGACATTGGAAAAGTTGTCACGAAGAAGTTCAGCAACCTCGAGACATGGTAATGGTCGTTATTACTTACGCGTTAACCACGTTTATTCTTATTCGTTTAATGAGTTAAAACGAAGTACAGACCACGTGTCACCGCGACATTTATAAATATTACCTTTGTTTTATCCTTCTCTCTACGAAAGTATATTTTAGATCATTTATTTCTATGTTAGCTATTTATCGTATCTACGTTTTTAATGTTTCCCATCGCTATAGAACTTAATTCACTCATGCAAAAACCGGTGTTCTTGCGTTTCTTTTTTTTCTTTTTCTTTTTTTTTTTTCTACTTAAACGCAATTCTTTCATATAATTGTCGATTATTATATATTAATTCGAAATATTATTTTGTCGATAATGATTCGTATTATTTTCGATATATAAATAATTTTACTTTTTTCCGATATGGCATACATCCTTTCGTATGTAATAATTTCCTCTTGGTTATATGTTTAGTTAAGTACAAATATATCTTTTTCGATATCGCAAAATTTAGTATGTTCGCCGTTAAGTAGTATATATCATTTTTGTCGCGTGACTGAATTTATCTGACCAATAGTTGTTTCGTATTATTAAAAGAATTTTCTAAGCATTATTTAAGACTATATTATTTTAAAAGAGTAAAGAAAAATAATCAAAAATCTAATAATACAATATTCTTTAAATTTCATTATAACAGTGTAGAAATAGGAGAATCTGTCAGAGGAGAAGACGTGTACATTGTACAAAGTGGAAGTGGAGAAGTAAATGATAATTTGATGGAGCTCTTAATTATGATCAATGCTTGTAAAATAGCATCTGCATCCAGAGTAACTGCGGTCATTCCATGTTTCCCATATGCAAGGCAGGATAAAAAGGACAAGGTAAAATGAGAATAAATCAATATATTTCATTTATTTTTCTTTTTAAATTTACTTCATTAAGTAACAGCCTTGAGAGTTATCTTCTTTGTTTTTTAATTTTTGGTTATAAGCCATTCATGAAGTGTATAGTGATGATCTTTTTATATTAATGCTACAACCTATTTTTAAATAGCTGATTTTAAAACCTTGTATCAAAGACCGGTAAGTTATATGATTTTTTAAAATTTTTATACATTTTTATTTTTCATTTATAAAACATACGTAATTTTATATTAAACTTTATCCAATTTATTATCTTTAATAATATCTAAAATTATATTAACCATTAAAATACTAATATAAATATTAAAATTGCAAGGCTGTTTCTTTTTAAATATAATAAGTAAAGTTGAATTTAGATATAATAAACTGAATAGTTTTAAATATCTTACTAATTTATTCTACCGATTAATATAATCAGAATATCTTGACTTATCTGAATGAAATGAATATTAATTTCTTAGACAGAAAGCAGATAGTAGCTCCGCCTATATTATTTATACCTTGTGATAGTAATAAATCCTGTTTGCATAAGTAACTTTATATAATAACATCCTTGAAATTATATTTTAATATAATACATCACAGTTTCATTCATGATCTACTTTATTCTATTGGAATAAGAAGGAGGACAATATCTTTTTGCTTACAGCTTTTGATAAATGTTTTTTACAGTTTAAATTATGCCATCATTTTAACATGTCTTTAAAATGGAAAAATTTCTCCAGGAAGAAAACTTCTTTTAAATAGAAGTAAAATTTTTTTGTCTGTGATATCTCCACAGGGAGGCGATGGTGGTGACAAGACAAATTCCAATAAGAGTCATATTGTCATGAAGTCAAACGAATGGAAATTCAGGGTAACTTGTGGCGGATCTTATTTTTTATTTTTCTCAGTTTTTATAACTTTGCAACAAACAAATGGAGTATCATGTTATGGATGCAAGTTTTGGCATTTCATTTCCATAAAAAATATGCTTTTGTTTTTCTGCTTTCATATCATTCGCCTGCATTAAATGGTATCTTTATATATTACAGGGTCTTTATCATTTATGGACACTTATGGCACCAATTTATAAAATAGCAATAAATGGATAAGTTAATAGTCTCATAAAAGTAATTGTTTACGTACTTTTGCTACAAAAAATATCTATACAATTAATAAGAAATTTTTACTTCTTGAATATTATGATATACAAACCCCTAGACAATCCTCAAATAACATATTAAAAGAATTTATACAAATATAATGATCACGAAAACTTTATGAAGCTTTGCAATTAAAATAATTATACAAACTTTCGTCTAATAAGAGGCTTACCTAGGGTCTGTTTGTAACAAAAATGCATGTCATAATCAATATAAAATAATTACAACGTTACCAAAAAAAGAAATCTCTTAATGTTAATGCAATTAATCTTTTCATATTTTACAATTTAGCAATTTCATTTATATAACCATATTTATACACAGTATAATCTTGATTATTAAAAGAAAAGCATGATATCAATTTAAAAATTTCATATTACATTGGAATTTGTGGTCATTTTAACAACTGCATTATTCTTGCAAATACATTATAGAAAGCATAAAGAAAAATAAATTATTTCTTCAGTAGCATCAATCATTATAAACACGTTCTCATATAAAATCAACAAGATATTTTTCTTATAACTTTTTTTTATTTATTTATATTATTAATGCAATGTGGATTGATGAAAAGTAATCTAGTAAAAATATTAGAAATAACATTGCAGTGTAGCAATCTTCATAAGTGCATTGCAGATGCAACACATCATTTACAAACAATCAAAATTCTAAAGGTTATCATATGCGAGATAACTTCTATATATATATTGCAAAATAACTGATAGGTTTCATCAAGGGGGTCCTGATACCTACGCAAAGTGTATGAGATATAATATCGGAATTTTCTTGATCATAAATAGACACATTTTGCTGTATTTATATTAAGCGTATACATACATGTTTTTTTGAGAAATGATAAAAAGAATTTTTAATCAGTAATATTTATGTTTATATCAGTAAAAGAAAAATATACAAACGTTGCTTTATGTTTCTGAATAGTTGGGTATTTTCAGGATATTCTGCCCGACCTGTCTACAGTGAGTATAAGAGCAACAAGATTGTCGAGTGAAGCGTTTGTAATGATAGCTCAATGAACCATTCAAGTTATAATATTTCTTTTTAATTCGATCAGCAAATTTTATTTGTAGGACTAACAAAACTTATATTCGTTGCTATATAGTACAATGGTACCCCCATGAATGAATGACTGATAGAATTAACGAATAAGTAATTGAATGAATGATAAATTGTATAAAAAACATACTATATTGACATCTGAATGAGAGGGCAAAATATTAATATAATAGCACTATACATACATATATCATTAGTAATCCATCTATGGGGTTCATTGATGTGTGCTTGTGGGTACTAATAAACACATACGTAGCTTAAAATGTTATTATTATTTTTCAATATACTAATATATTTTTATAATAGAGAAAAAGAGAGATATAAAAGATGCCTTATTTAAACATAATGCTTCAGTGGTACAAAGTAACAATTGTACTGTTTTGATAATGCATTGTCATGTTCAGATAATAAAGGTTTGAAATCATTAAATAGATCTTAACACATAATAGCTTTTGTGAAGTTCTTATATAATATAAAAACAAAGTTTTATTGATTTATTATCTTATGATTGTGCACACAATGCATTTCAGTGTATGAAAAACAACATATTATTAGAAACATATTATACATAATAATATGCTTCGTGTTCATTATGATGTTGTTTGAAACAAATTCTTTAAAAATAATACGTGATGTATCAGAAAACATATACATTGTGATATTTTTGTTGTGTGAAATGCTACAAAGTAATATATAACGTGTTTCTCCTATCAATGATTAACTATTAATTTTTAATCTGTTTAAGTGTTTGCCCTCTTGTTCAATATTTATTATCTTTTGCTACACGAAGGCAAAGGATTGAGATGCATTGTGCTGTTATGAGTTTCTAACTTTCAATATTTAGCTTCAATTATAGTTTCTGTTGAGTCTAACTGGGGTGCATTTGCAACACATCTTTGACCTTTATATCATGTTTCTTCCTGTCTATATTTTGTATCAGTATTCAATAATTAGTATTTGGTCATTGTATTTATATTTTGTCCCCTCTGAAAAAATTTTTGAAAAGAAATTAATGATTTTTTTTTTTTTTTTATATAAATCTAGGAAATAATATGAGAATAATATTATTTAACCACCAAACTATCAAAATTCTTTTAGTAAAGAATGTATTACATATTCTTTCATAGCTTTACTGATACAGGAAAGGTTTAATTGTTTTTAACAGGCAGGCTGCTAAAATAATTCTAACGGTACCTATTTTTTTTTAATTACAGGACATATCCGGTTGCAAATGGACTTGAGGGACTCATTAATATTCTTGTATTTTAAACAATTTAATTATGTTTTACAGAGTAGAGCACCGATCTCAGCAAAATTAGTGGCGAATATGCTGTCAGTGGCAGGGGCTGATCATATAATTACCATGGATCTACATGCTAGTCAAATACAAGGTTTCTTTGACATTCCAGTGGACAATTTATTTGCTGAACCAGCCGTTTTAAAATGGATAAAAGAAAATATTGCAGAATGGCGAAATAGTATTATAGTTTCTCCAGATGCAGGTGGTGCCAAAAGGTAAATAATATGCAAAAGAAGAAATATTTAAAATTGTAAGATTAATTTAGAATAACTTGACATTTTTCAGGGTAACGTCTATTGCAGATCGACTCAATGTTGAATTTGCACTTATTCACAAAGAAAGAAAAAAGGCTAATGAAGTAGCAAGTATGGTATTAGTGGGTGATGTTAAGGACAGAGTAGCAATACTAGTTGATGATATGGCTGATACATGCGGTACAATATGTCATGCTGCAGAAAAACTTTTAGAGGCTGGTGCCACGAAAGTTTATGCAATTCTTACGCATGGAATTTTTAGTGGACCAGCGATTAGTAGAATCAATAATGCATGCTTCGAGGCGGTCGTAGTAACTAATACTATTCCTCAGGATGAACATATGAAAGATTGTCCGAAAATACAGGTAAAAAAAAAAATAATTAAATTTTTATTATTAATTATAATAAATTAATTATTTTTCAGTGTATCGACGTATCGATGATGTTTGCTGAAGCTGTAAGAAGGACCCACAATGGTGAATCTGTATCGTACCTGTTTTCTAACGTGCCATACTAGGTTAAAAATTAGAACATACTCTCCTAAGCTGAATGAGTAAAAAGAATGTAGTCTTTTTACATTTGTTTATTATTATTCTTAGTTTAGTCAAAAGACATTGCCTTTATTGGCTAACGAGAGAATAGTATTTTTAAATTTATTAAATCATTTTTTTTGTTTGTTTTTTTTTGTTTGTTTTTTTTTGTCGGTTTTTTTTTTTTTTTTTTTTTTTTTTTTTTTTTTTTTTTTTTTTTTTTTTTTTTTTTTTTTTTAGACGATCATTAGTAGAAATATAATATCTACTTTTATTACGTCAAAGTTTTCAGAAGGTATGTTCGTAGCCATTAGATTAATAAGTAGATCTTTTGTGATCTAATTGTGTGTTATTATATGTCTGCTAGAGGATAAGAAAATGCATAAGAATCACTCCGATAATAATGTCTGATTTAAACAATCAGTAAATAACATATATTGACTTCATTATGCGAACTTTAATTTACATAATAGCATTTATAAATGCCTCAGAATGAAATCAACATAATATAAAAATATGTGCTTTTACAAAAGATAGTTTATAGTACTCATTTGTATTGATTTTACTTTTACAAAGATTTGAGTACGAATGTCTAAAACAAGAGCTGATATTTTCCTTAGTTCTAATATGTGCTCTAGATTATTATAAGAATTTTACGATGAATAATTAATAACAAAATAATAATTGAGCCATGTACTATTGGAAATATCTTACCATCATATATATACAAATGCAAGATCTGCAATATATAAACTATTGATAAATTAATATCAATCTGACAACCCAGTAAGCTATACAAAAATACAAATTAATATGCAAATTGCGATAATTAAAAATTTTTTATATATATTATATCAATATCCGCCACACACTTTTAATATTTTAATATTAATAAGAGTTTTTTGAATAAAGAAAGTAAATCATTTGTATTGAAACTTATATAAAACGTTTTTCTTATTGCAAATATATTAATTGCGAATTTAAAATAATCATACCTGCAATTTATCTCGGACCAATAAAAGAAATAAACATAATTCAATATGTATGTATACCAAATTGTGTCTAAGAAAATTTGTTTTTGCTTAAAAATATTGCTTATTGTTGTTAAACTGGGTATTACAATAAAAAAAAAAAAAACCAAAGCAATATTACATTGTAGTTTATTGATATCCAAAGAACCATCAGTTTAGGATAAAAAATGTTAATGAATCCAGGCTATAAATTCATGGACATGGTAAATACACGAAACGATCATTTAGTATTATTTGTTTTGTTCAATACTACATATAATGATAACTATAGTTCTGTTTTATATTGATTGTTCTAATTTCTTAGTAAACAATATACGCGTAATGTATTAATTAAATTATTATAGTTTCAAATATGTATCATTGTATGAAAAAAAAAAAAGAAAAAGAAAAGTAGAAACGATTTTGTGCATAAATCAATTTTTCTTTTTAAAATATAACTTATCAGAAGTCGAAAGAATTCATAATATGGTTATATATATATATATTATATATATATATATATACAAAAAATATTAAATTCTTGAATCTTTCATATCAAAACCAAAAAAAAATTCAAATTTTGTTATGTTCTAATTAAAGTATCATATTAATCGTTAATTTATTCCTTCACAAATCCAGAAGGTAATGTTATATCAAATACTATTGGTGGATTAGTTGGTAAATAATTAATATCGCATGTAGATGCATTTATATAAATCACTTTTCCATCAGAAGAAATACCATATCCTATAAAAAAACAAATATAGTAGTAATTTACCTTACTTATTATTCTCTATAGATTTCTCTAATATATTTTTATAAAAAATTAACTATATACATGTTACTTTTTGATATACCTTCGTGAATATGACCGAATACGTGATATTTTGGTTTCACGCGATTCTGTACCGTAGAAAGCAATTCTACGCATCCTGCTCGTACTCCACTACAACATAAATCTCCATGACCTACAGGAGGTGTATGTGTTACAAGTATATCTGTATCAGGTGGTATCATATCCCATTTAGAAAGACAAGGTTCTCCGCGTGGCACATTGAAAGCCCATTTACAAAACTCTGGTTGCCTAAAGTTTCAAGGAAACGTTCCTCAAAAAAAAAAGAAACTTAAGCCTGAAATAATTTGCTACAAGTACGAATGAATCAACAAATGTTAATTCTCTTCTTTTATCGATATGTCTGTACGAGTACTTACCACGGTGTACCATATATTTTAATTCCATATAGAGTTATTTCAGAATCTTCTAAATAGATACAATTTTTTAAATAATCTTTAATATTAGATGTCCTAATAGCTTCTGCGAGAGTATCTTTTGACATTCCCAACGTGGGTATACCATCGAGAATGCTAGTCCCTGTATGTTTATGACGGTCCCCAGAAGTTTGCATAGTAAAAGGATGTGTGAATGTTGGATCAAAACTGAGTTCATGATTTCCAGCTATAACTATTTTATGTTTATGTGGCAAATTTCCTAAAAAATAAATGATCCTCTATTTAATTGATATTTCAGATTTAGTTGAAATTAAATAAATATATCTGAGGTTAATAGAAACTTACCGATCCAACTATTAAATTCTATAACTTCTTGTAAACTACCACACTTTGTAAAATCTCCAGCATGAATAAAGATATCACCATTGGGTATATCAAATTGTATAAATGGCGTAAGAGAATGCGTATCACTCATACAAACTACACGTAGCTGATATAGACAAAGTTTTGTCATTAGATGATATTATGAATTGAAAAAAAAAAAAAAAAGGAATTGTAATGTATCTTAAATCTACCTTATCATTAGGAGCATCGCTTGTCGGAACCTTGGCATTAATTTTAATAACTTTTTGTTCCTGTGACAGCTCCCGCCAAGCTGCTGTAGGGTTATGTGTCAACGAATGTACTCCTACTTTCATACTGAATTAATATTTATTATAAACGTTTAATGTCTCTTTTCTTATATTGTTAGTTTTACGATTGCTAAAGTACTAACATATTTTTCTACTTATTTTACACTTGTATAAATACAATGCCGTTGGCTTACAATCGTAAGGGCTTTACCCGCCATTGTAAACGGAAAAGGGAAAGATGTCGTTTGAAAGATATCAATGAAATAATATAATTGTTAATATTTTTTAAATAATAAACAAGATATATTATTTAAGTGGTTTACCGTAGGTGATCTTTTAAAAATATTATTTTTTATAAGTCTTTGTAATAGATTTATAAAATCGATTATAAAAAAAAAAAAAATCAAGCGATTTATCAAGCGATATAATTAACAAATCAAATGAAAAGAACACATGTGTCGCTGCGTGTCGACTTATGTCGGTAAATGGAAAACGCTCTATGGCGTGAATTTGTAGTACTGTTTACAAGTTCTAAATACTGATCTTTCTGAATGCATTTTAAATTAACTTTTATACGAATATCGAATTAAGATTATATTAGCTGCATAATAATGTGTAAGTTTATTTATTTCGCTTTATTTTTATCTTATTCAAAAGTATTCTTCTATTGTTCGATAATAAACTTATGATCAATGATAAACATTTATTTATCATCACAATTTTAATATATATATATGTATATATATATATATATATATATATATATATATATATATATATATATATTTGTCTACTATTTTGTGTTCTTTATAGCTCTTAGTATTAATGATTGGACACCCGAGCATTTTGTTAAAAATCAATCATCTTGTAAATTTATATTGGAAAATTCTGATGCAATAAGAGAAATCCCTTTGTTAAACAATGCACCTTTACATTACTTTAAGGATAAACAACTTGTTAGATTTCGTGGCATGATACAAGATATGTATAATCCTGAATATTATTTTAAAAAGTATGAAGTCAAGAATATACAAAATGGATACTGTGATGTTAGATTTGGAATGTATATGGATTCAATGATATCATCGGTAATAATCAATATATGTATTTATATATGGGGAGGGTCTTACATTATTTATATATTCACGTTGATCATTTAAACGTCTTGGATATGATGTAAGACCAAGAGAAAGGAAATGGTAGTTACAGGTGTGAGATGTTATAAGATTAGCTTATCTCATGTATACTGCTACCTACAATTTATTTGTTAATAAATATTTTTATATTTTTCACTTATATTATATTTTTTAAAGGTTTAATATTTCTTTTTCTTTTTTTTCTCCCCCTAGCCAAATGAAGAAATCATTTTTAATTCAGAAAAGAATATCAGTTCTGAAAGACAAACATGCATTGTTATTTCTATACCAGGATTAAACAATTGGGCAAAACAAGGAGATACAAATATTGATAATTTAAATAGGAATGTAATAAATAATTACAATACAAATAAACGGAGTTTAGAAAATAATGGAGTTGAAGAAATGGATTGTTCAGAACCAACTAGGAAGAAAGAAAAATTGTTGATAGATGAGACAAATGAAACGTCAAATAATGCTAAAATAAATAAAGATAATAATGGTATTTTATCACAGGAACATATTTTAAATTTTCCAATACCGATTGACAACGGTAAAGCTTGTATTGTAAAGGTTAATTGATTATTTTTTATTTCTACTGTTTTTAAAAGAAAAATTATACATTATTATTCTGTTTACAAATTATGTTTTTTATTATTATTATTATTATTATTACTGTATATTTTTAGGTTTATGATGAAACAATACATTTAAAGCTGAATCAAGTTGTAGATATAATAGGATTTATATCACTTGATCCAGCATTAAATGTTATTAATAATTCTGAAGAAATGATGGAGGATGCTGAAATGAACACACATAATCCACCAATTTCTCTTGTACCAAGACTCCATGCGATAAAAATAACTGTATTAACAAAACATGAAATAGAAAATGCTCCATTAATAATGTCAAAAGCACAGGCAATAAGAGGAGATCTTCATATAATTTTAAGTCAGTTGTTATTTGGTGACCAATTGGCTGCTGATTATCTCATCTGCCATTTATTGTCTTCCATGTATGTGTAATGTTAGTATTAAGTATCCAAAAAATTTTCTAGAGATGTTGTATTGTTTTCTTTACAGATATATGAGAAAGGATTATCTTTGTCTTGGTACTTATCCTTTGAACATTACAAATTTTTCTATTACAAAGTGCAAGATATTTCCTAAAAAGCTTTACGATTTTTTAACACTATTTGTAAAAAAGAGTCACTTGTTGGAAGTTACATTGGAAAATTTAAATGATATGGCTTTGATACCAAAGTAAGTAATTTTAACAATGTTAATATTTTTATTCCATTAATTTAACACATATTGTACTAATTAAAAAAGAGCTATTTTTTTTTTTTTTTTTACATATTAGGAAAGATTATGTGTGCAACAGATTAACAAGTGGTATACTTCAATTAAGTGCTAATACTCATCTTGTAATTGATGAAACGGGATTGACCAGCGGTCAAGTTTCACAAGCTGGAAGACAGAACTATGATGCTATTATGAATTTAATTACATTTCAGAAAGTGCCATACGATTTTAAATTTTATACAATGGAGTATGATACAGATATACCTGTTTTAATCTTGTCAGAAGCAAAATCTTTTATACCAGTGCGTAACATTTTTTTTCGACGAGATCGAAATAGCTTCTAATAAAATAAATTTAATATATAATTGATTTTATTTGACAGTGCCCGACTCAAGTTGTATTAAAAGAAGAATCGGAAAATCATTATTTACAAGTAATTGAAGCTACTAATCAATATTTGAAGGATCAAAATCGATTGACTGACATTCGTCATTATCTTGAAGTTCTAAGGCATACTGAATTTGAATTTAATGAAGATGTTACAAATGTAAGTTATATTAATTATCAAACATCGACAAATTGTATAATGGACTATAGTTCAACAAAATATTAATGAGAAACATTATATCGCGTAGGTTATTCAAGATGATTTTGTACAAATGCGACAAACAAATAGAAATATAACTGGAGAAAATTTACATTCATTGATAGTACTGGCAAGACTGATGTCTTTATCTTATGGACAAAATAGATTAACCATAGATTGTTGGAAAAAAACAGTTGCGATGGAATTGGAAAGAATTAATAGATTACCGCAACGTAATAAATAAATGGTATATTACATATATTTGTATATTATAAGTGAGATAGTATTTGTGAGTTATTATAGACTTTTGATATAGCATTATTGTGTTGTTCTATACACATCTGTATATGCTTCGATAAATATTTATTTATAAAAGTTTTTCTTTTTTTCTATTTTTTTTTTTTTTTTTTTTTTTTTTTTCTTTCTTTTCATTAAAATAACATATAGTATTTTTCATTTACGATTATACGAAAGCTATTCTTTTATTAATAATTTTATATACACGAATAACATTTTTACAATTTCATTTAATTAAAATGAGACACTGATCGTAATTATGAATTGCTTTAAAAAAAAAAAAAAAAAAAAAAAAAACACCAAAACGCTAATATTTAATCAATCGTTCTTTTTTTTTTTGTAATGACTAAGTTCCACTTTTCAAATATTGGATTCAGAATATAAATCTTATCAGATCCAATGGAGAAATGGAATTAGTTCGTAAATACCGTTCCTTCGTTTATTCTTTATCAATGTTTCCGAACAGAAACATTTAAAGAATTTCTTTTCCATGAATGATTAATGTGTGCGTG
The DNA here is from genome assembly GCF_910589235.1 of Vespa crabro. NCBI lineage: Eukaryota > Metazoa > Arthropoda > Insecta > Hymenoptera > Vespidae > Vespa > Vespa crabro. The sequence goes on from NC_060973.1 coordinate 2,816,698, forward strand.
AGGATTGACGATGAAACTTTATATACGAATTCTTTTTCAATGTGGCTAGAATCGTTTGTACAAAGAGTTATTTCTCGTAAATGGACGGAATACTTAGGCGAGGAGTGCATTGATACAAAGAAAGTCATTAATTGATATTTGAGCAACGAATGTAGATTTAATAAATAAATCGATGATTATGAAAATGATCCAAGTCATTTGAAATATTTTAAAAGATATATATATATATATATATATATATATATATATATATATATATATATATTTTGTGTCACACTTTCTTAAATTTATTTAAAAAAATTTTTAAATTATACAAAAGAATAATAATGTTTCAATAATAAATATATAATAATACTTATTCCTGTTTATTGTATTATTGAAAAATAATTTTTAAATGAATCAAATTCAAACGTCAAAATATATCAAAATGAAAAATATATGATTTGGAATCATTTTACATAATTACCGGGCTCATATAAATATCTTATTTTGAAATATTTATAAAGAAAAAACAAATTGGAAAGCCTTTGAAAATGAAAAAAACATCGCTATTTTAATTATATCAATTATCTCATAAATAGTAATAATATGTATTCATTTCGTAAAAGTGACGATAGAAGAGGACAGTAAGTATTTATGTTCGATGTAATAATAATAATAATCATCATCATCATCATCGTAATCGTCTACAAAAGAAAGAAAGTTTTATTGTTTATTTCGTGCTTAATTCTTAACTTCTTTCCCACATTAAAATGGATAAGGCACGATCTATATTTGATCCACTTTTGCTGGCATAAGATATCGATCGGCGAATTTTAAGTACGTATTGCGGCTAATATTTAATAGCCAAGATATAACTGATAAAATCAATAATTTATAGAGGCTCTCGGCATATTGAATAAAAATATGAGAAGATAGGATATATATCCTTATCATTTGTATGTCAAAATTTATGAACTTTTGTATTGTTTCTTTTTTTTTTTTCTTCTTCTATTTTGTTTTTCTCACAAAATCTTATTTCTTGTATCAAAGATAAAGATTATAATACATACACATATATTTCCTAAAATATAGAATTCTTTTTTCTTTTTTCTTTTTTCTTTTTTCTTTTTTCTTTTATGCTCTCGTATGACCAGTCTCATCGACACAAGCAACATCGAGTACCCTCTGAACAGGATGAACATTTTTCGTTTTATTCAGTCTTTGTTCACGCTCCTTTCTTACTAATTCTAAACCCTTTTTAGCAGCTTGAGTGTATCCTTTGGAAAGTGCAACTTCACCTTTTGCTCCAGGAATGTGTCCTGTGTAGCCAACGATTGGTGGTTTTTCCGGAGAGAGAGTACAATCTATATACGAAAAAAAAAAAAAAAAAGAAAAAGAAAGAAAGAAAAAAAAATGAAATTATTTTATAAAAAACCAAGTGAAATTATTTTATAAAAACTCATAAAATTTATCGTTCAAATTTTACCAAAAATAACTCGTTCTCGTTCTTGTCCATGGTCAATCTCAACGGCAACATTATCAGCTCTAACACGTGATAAAAGATTTCTCGAGTCTGTCCTTTCAGCCTGAGCTTTCATCACGTCCCTACGTGCCCTTAGTTTACTTTGAACTTCGTGCCATTCTTTTGCACCCTCCTCGACCGCCCTCATAAAGGGAAGACCGTACCTGTTGTTAAAGCCAGGTATGTATCCTACGAATTAAAATTTAAATAGCCTTACTCTCAAGTCGTAGGATACACATTAAACATCGGTTCCATTATCATAAATCTTCATAAATCCATATTTTATTTCTTAAGAGGTAAATGTTCAAAAAAAAAAATGAAAAAAAAAAAAACAAGAAAATCGATGTCTTTATACATTTTCTTAAAGAATATTATTTCAAAAACGTATGTGAGAAAAGAGACCTATATATACCTGAACATTAAAATTAAGAATCATTTTATTTCTCTTTTATTGCAGATGAACGAAACAGACTTTTTTTTTTTTTTTTTTTTTTTTTTTAGAGAATGAGTTTATAAAGTTTCCACTGTCATAAATTTTAATTATTTTTCTCTAATAAAATTTGTCAACATTGTTGAAAAACGTATATAAATATATAAATCGAGAAACATATAATTACAGTTGTTTTATAAAAAAGAAATAAAATATTTATAAAAAAAAAAAAAAAAAAAAAAACTAGAACGTGCGTTTTTGCAGTAAAATATCTCTTTAAAGAATATGTTTACCTGTGTATCCTAAAATATATGGTGGCGGTTTATACAAGTGTGCGTCGTTTTTCCAATCTCTTCTAATGTCCTTCTCCTTAGATATCGTAACGAGCGCAACGTCCTTACCGGAATTCGGCCTATAAGGCCCTGATTTCAAGATCTTCTTTTCTAGCAACTCCTATGAACGTATAAGAAGGATTTCAAACGAAGGTAATTTCTTAAAATAGAATTACGGGGAGTATACTTTTTTTTTCTGTTTTTTTTTTTTTATATCAGATCTATCAAGTGTTCTGTCTGTTAAATAAGTTTTTAACTTTCGAGTAAAGAAATCTAAAAGCTTCTATTATTATGGAAAAAAAAGTTGTAAATTTTATATATATATAAATTTATTAGTTTCTTTTTTATTTAAAAAACGAATATAATTTTTGATTTATAAATCTAAAAAATATGGAATAATATTTCAGATATATAGATCCGTTTCTGGTTTTTTTTTTTTTTTTTTTTTTTTTTTTTTAATCATAAATGAGAATAATAAAATGTCTATTCTCTTTCTCTTTCTCTTTATTAATATTTAATTCTCAATTAAATTTAAGATCTAAAAGATATAGAATATTAGATATGTATAGATCGGTAGATATAGTATATTTTAATTTCGTATATGTATATCTTACCCTCATTATTTCTTCCGTGTTCGCTCCAAATCTTTTTCCAACTCGAAACTTAAGAGTTGGACAGTGACCTGTGTATCTGAAAAAAAAAATATATATATATATATATTTATATATATACATATATATATATATATATATATTTTTTTTTTAAATTATTATCTTTATCCAAAAATGATTTAAAAATGAATCTTGATCTTTTCTTTGAAATAAAATACAATGGATGACGATACCATCGACTCATTGAACGTAACGGATCATAAAAATGCACTACCGGTGACCTACTACTACTAGATGGGAACCTCAAACTGTGACGGTCATGGTGCATTGACTATTACCGTCCATTGCAGAAAGTCGTTTATATATGATCGACGTGTGTCATGATACTCTGAGATCGATACGAAATCGATCTAGGTCATTGCTCGAGGTCTCGTAGATTCAACAAACATATCAATATCCATCAACATATTTTTTTTTCATTTTACGTTGAAATCATATTTCAACGATATGATAAGGCAAATAAATAATTTAAAATAAAAACAATTTTCCACCTAAGAAATCAGTATTATTAATGGAGTCCTTTTATCTTACCAAATTTATTAACAAAATAATTTTCTTTCTTTGCAAAATCCAACAAATTTTTATCCTATTGTTCGATCATTCCTACTGTTTTCTTTTTCTTCTTTTTTTTTTGTTTCTATTTTTTCTTTGTCTTTTTTTTTCTTTTTTTTTTTTTTTTTTTAATATCTCTTTATTCAATTAACTCGTCAAACTTTTTGTTTTTATTAATTCAAAGATGCGATCCAACTTTTAATTAAATTTCTTAAGTTCGTTCTTCCAAAGGATCGACAGATCTTTATATTATATAAAATTTTATATAAAAACAAAAATACATTCCTTCGCTTAGGATAAACATTTCAATGCGAAACGTCATAAATGGGATAGTTTCACGCGCATTTCATCCTTGCGTGGCTGGAAATAGGGGGTGTAAAAGTGTTTCGGTACCAGTCATGGTACCAGTTTCACGATACACTTCTCGAGGTCAATACTTTGCCGATGCATGTGTCAAGGGTTAGACTTGCGATCTAATTCTCACTTGATCTAATCTCTTATTCAAGGACAACTGACGAATACACGACGACAATAGACTTAGCGTGATTTCTAAAGCAGAATCGTTGCAAATTGGAAAGACCTAGTTAGATGATTGGTACTCGCGTATTTATCGTTGCGGTACGATCATCTTGATTGATTGTATACGATTAACACGTTGCTAATTGGCTAAATGAAATATAGATTTAGTAAAGTTCAAGGTATTTCTTTAATGGATGAATCTCTCTTTTTCAAATTTTGTTTATTGTTTTTAAATAAAAAATATAAAAAATAATTCTCTCTCTCTCTCTCTCTCTCTCTCCTTCTCTCTTTCTTCCTTTTTATTAAAAATAATAAGTATATAGAAAAGATTATAAAAGAATTCAGGAAGAGAGTATAAGAAAATTTTTAAATGAATTCTCACGGTTCGACGCGTCGAAGTTTCTTGCTCAGAAACCGTAGAATCCGAGGATTGTGTTCTATCAATGAGATCGTTACCTTTCTCAAAATAATCAGACCGTTTTTGACGTTTGAATATTCTTGGAAAGTGATATAAAAAGGGGATCGTCAATAAATCTTTAAAGAGATAAAATAAAAGAGATTTAAGCATATATTGTAATAATTTTATCCGTTCATCTTCGATAGTCGATTATCACGTAATCGAGCCTCTGATGAGAGACATAGGCCCGGTTTATTATATATTCGATAGACATGTCGTTTGACATCCGCGCACTTATACGGTTCTATAGAAAGTCACCGTTATCGTGGTACTTGTAAGTAACGTATGTAACTTTCCATAAGAGTAAAAGTGCGAGTACTCTTTGAGATCAGTGATATCTATTTTTATCAAGGTGATGCACGCTATTTTTTTTTCTTTTTTTTTTTTTTTTCTTTTTTTTTTCAATATATTATTTCAAAGACGTATGCTTTTCTTTTCTTTTTTTTTTTTTTTTTTCTGTATAGATACGTTTACTTCAATTCGAATCATTTAATATTTTCAATTTGATTTATTTAAAATTTCTTCAATCACAATTTTATTTCAATTAATTTATGAGTGACATTACACTCGTTTAGATACCGAACGGTTTCGTTCTATTGATGCGCAACGATGATGATGCACACGTCGAATTGTAACTTCGGTACTCAGTATTGTTTGCATATGTTATGCAACGTACATATATCCAACCGAGAACATTTATTATTGGCGTTAATCAACTTGCAAATTTAATTAGACCCATTTACGACTTGTTTAAACGATCGTCATTGAGATACCATAATGTTTTCTCTCTCTCTCTCTCTCGTTCTCTCTTTCTTTCTCTCTCTCTCTCTCTCTCTCTCTCTCTCTCCTGTAGAATAATATTCGATTTTTGTAATTCTTAAAAAATGTTCTTGGGGGATCGATAACGTTTAATGTAACCCTTAAAAACCTTAGAAGTCTCGTTGGGGTGAATGAAAGAAGACCAATCGATAGTACGCTAGATTCTTTCTATACAATTCTTTCACGAATATAGTTGGGGATGGGAACGAATCGACATGTATAAATTTTCAATAAAATTTAATGAAATTATTTTTATGATAATTATATCGAATTGATGATATTCATCATATCAAGAAAATCGTAAAGAAAATCAACAATATACTTATACATTACCCTGGTAAATGGGCACCGTAGCTTTGTCTAAAGAATCGTTTTTTTTCTTCATCGGAAACTGGATCGAACATGATTTCTTTCTCGATAAACTTATCATCACATATGGATGGAATTTTAAGAATCAGATGACAACGTGTATCGAGATCTTCGATTTTCGCGCCTCTATGATCATTTTTTTTCTTACCGACAACCGGAAGTTAATGTCACTGATAATCGTGAAAATATAAATAACACCACCGAATACGATAATTTCTTTGGTAAACGTTGCACTGCTCGCATGAAAGTAAAATTTCTTTAATGTTATTTTTTTTTCATTTAGCTTACTCGAATGTTAACGATTATCGTCTTTATCTGGACGATAAATCGAGCAAACTCGACCGCGAACTCAAGCGTTTTACGCGCGGCTACTGCTTCAGTGGAACAGGACTGTATATAGTCCGGCCTAAAGGCACATTAATACAAGCAACGTCCTACTAAAGACGCCCCTCCAATCTTTTTCCGGTGCAGGCCGCACCTCCCTTCGAGGGGACGAGCATTCAGGGACGTATCAACTATTTGATTTATTAGTTGCTCTATGCAAAATGAATCTATTTTTTTCTTTTCTTTTTTTTTTTTTTTTTTTTTTTTTTTAAATTCAAGACATTTTCATTTGGATAAAAATTCTCAAATTTAAATTTTTGACAGATCAAATGGTTCTATTGAATATTATTATATGTAAAAATAAAAAATTTATTACTTTATCAATTAATAAAATTATAAAAATTGTCAACACCGATGTTTAATGTTACTTGTATCTATTTAATATATTTACAATAATCATTTTTTTTTTTTTTAGAGACAAAGATATTTTACTCATTTATTGAAGTAATTTTTCTTAAAAATAACGTCAAGATGTTAAATACTTTTTTCGATAAATTAATCGGTTTGTAAGTATTCTAGTCAATACTTATTTATATAATACGAGCAGATAATCTTAAATATGTGTCTTGTCAGTCAAGCACATATTAGAAAAGTTTTTTCATTAATCAGGAAAACATTCGGTAAAGTAAATCGCTGTTTTACCGAAGGTCGCTAATGAAAGGTTTTTATTTTATTACTAATCGGTAAATTTTTGATTAGCTTCTGTTGCAAGAGATTCCTGTTTTATCGATAATTGATATAGTAGATTACTATTTAATTGACACATTACTTTGTGTAATCGTACATTCTCGCTTTACCAAACTAAGCAAATTATTAGGTAAAAATTATATTTGCTGTATCGATTTTGTAGAAATTGTTGGTAATAAATAACAAATTATATTTTGAAATATTTAAACACATCGACATGACTTACTTTTTTGAAATTTCGCAAGTAACTTTTAATTTGCTGTTCTCATACGTGACAATTAAATCACGAGGATCCACTTTACTGTTGACATCTGATACTTTATCGTTTTCTGCCAATTATTACTTTTTTAATCAAGTTATATGAAATAATACACCCAACACACAAAACGAATTATAAATTAATATATTTCAGAAGATTATTGTTATGAAAATATCAAGATATTATTACTTTCACGTCTATTCTTTAATTGAAGAAAAATTTCATAGTACTTCTAATATACATCGAGTGTTCAACGTTAGGTGAGTCTATAATCAACTTTAGTAAATCAAATGTTAAAATGACTAAATCATATATCATTCTAAATGATGCAATTTTATATAGAGATTTATAAAAATGTATATTTGTCGATTCCCTTCATTTTATCTTTATTCGTTTTTGCTTAATCAATCAAAAGTGCTATAATTTAATACCACTCACGATATTGCAATTTTAAACGAAATACGACCTTAATCATTCATGAATCATCTTGCGTATGCTTACGTGTATGTACATTTCGTATTTATTGATGAATTTACAGAATTAAGTATGCAACATATTACAATCAAGATATATCGTATCATAAAATATGATAAAATATTTAATAATATTTTCAAAATATAAAATAATAAGATATTTTCGATAATAGAATATTTGATTGGTATCACGTATTTGTTAGGGCTACCTATGATAGAAATAAAGTAAAAGTCGTGGGCGTGAAGGAAAGCTCTTAAAGTGAGATGACAAGACGTGGTCAGATTCAAAGAATTCAACAGACGATGGCGTCATCAACTCTCAATCAAACATACTACCTATTTTTCTTCATTCGTTCAAAATCTTAGCTTTGAGTACGTGCTAATAACTAAAAACAATAATCGTTTATACTATTATATTATACTATATGTTATTCATTCTTAAGATTTGTTGAAATTAATAACAGCAAAAAACAATGGAGATATATTAAGTCGTTCGAAGATTTTGAATAAAAAAAAAAACATCTTCTCCTTTTCTCAGAGGTCAAAGTCGAGTCTTGCAAAAATCTAAAATTCTCATACGCGATCCATGCTTTAAGGAATTCATCGTCAGCCGGCTGCTGACGTCATCTCCGGAGCAAGACTGGAGAACGGAGATCACGTGTTGCTCGAAAACTCAATACTCGCGCGTGTCGCGACCAATCGGCGCCGGAGAAGCATGAGTCCTGCACCCGTCTCGGTTCGGCAGCGTCGCTTCAGTCGTGCCGCGACCGTCGAATCGTGAACTTCGTTTTTTACGCTCGCTTATTCTTCCTCGTGTCTTCGAAGAGAAAGAGTGAGAAAGAAAGAAAGAAAGAAAGAGAAAAGAGATAGAAAAAGACAGTCGATCTTTTCAACGATCTTTTTACGGGAATCGATTACGACGATTCGTAGTAGACGCAAAAAAAAAAAAAGAAAAAAAAAAGAAAAAGAAGAAACAAAAGAGAAATAATAAAGGCTAAAAGTAAAGGAAAGGAAAATATTTCCAACGTTTCTCGTTCTTGTTGGTCCTCCACGTCGGTGAACGACCTCGACTCGAAGGATCATGGCCAGTCACAGGGCTACCAAATCCGGTTTTGCTGCGGAAGCGCAGAGAAAGGTAACGCCTGATCCACCCACAACTACCTTTCGACCATTTCCACAATTCTATCTTTCCTAGACAAGCCGATTTTCAACCCCTTGACTCAGTCATATCTATATCACACATACCACCCTCTCTATCATCCCAGCAAGATGTCGATTCGTGACCTACTCACCGAATATGCTTGTGCGGGCGCGGCTCTCGCACACCTTCACATTAAAAAACTTCTCGTAAGCGGCGTTATCTACAACCACTTTGTGAATCGTATTCTCTTATCTTAAATTTCGTTTGTCAGGGTTTTTTTTTTTTGTTTCTTTCGTTACGTTGCTTGCCAGTCCGAATAAATTTCTTTTTAAACAGGTAAACTCTTTCGACGTTCATACAAAATTAGACTGATAGATGATTCTTTTCTTTAAAATAAAAAGAAAAAAAAAACAAAAAAAAGAACAAAAGAATCTTCTCAATTGCCTTTTTGTTTCCAACCGATAATATTAGAGATATAACGGGTTAAAATCAATATATTCAATACTTGTTAAAAACGAGGAAGCGGTAAATTTGAAACTTCACGACCTGTTAGCTTTTCAAATGGCAGAGAGAGAGAGATAGAGAGAGATAGAGAGATAGAGAAAGAGAGAGAGAGTTTACCAAAAGAAGAATCTTAGTAGTTTTCGTTGACTCTATAAGACTAGTATTAGTATTAGTATTAGTATTAGTAGATATTCTAGAATATGGTATACGTGCCACACAAACGGCGACAGCTGCTTGCCGATCGTCTCTTTCGAAGGGGAATTAAAATGAGACCTAGTTGCCGAAGAAGGGAGCGTCCCTCGCAAAACTTGCCGGCCATGGTTACACCTCCTTCTTATTCTCATTCGTTGAGAGCCTTACGAATTCTTCTTTCCTATGGTCAACGGTACTGAAGATTCTATCCTTCTTCTTCTTTCTTTTGTCCTTGAACGAATAAAGAAACAAAAAAAAAAACAATTTATTCAGTCATCTCAATCTCTCGCGTTAATATAACAACAATTTTTTTTTTAAATATATTTCTTTTTCCTTTTCTCTTTTTTTTTCTTTTTCTTTTTCTTTTTTTTACGATTTATAGAACTTGGAACTTCTTATTCTCTAAAAATCTGTTACAATTTCTCAAAAATCATCGAGCATTTATTAAAGTCTAAAAATCGTTCGTATATTTATACGCAACAGAGCGTACGTATTTACATACATACGCCTGTCTGTTTATCGAATCACGAAAGTGTCGTGTGGGTTGTCTCAGAACACGCACCGGAAGTCCAAAAATGGAAGCTTATTTTTCTGGATATCCCTCTCATTCATGAATACGAAGGTTGATTCTGTTTCTATAAAAAAAAAAAAAAAAAAAAAAAAAAAAAAAAAAAAAAAAAAAAAAAAAAAAAAGAGAGAGAGAGAAAGAAAAAAAAGAAGTGAATCTTTTCGATGGATTAATTTAAAATCTTATTTAGATCTTGTAATCGATTTTTTTTTCCTTCCTTTTCTCTCTTGTTTCTTTGTCGTTGATTTTAAAACGGCAAAGGAAGGAATTTCTTCTGCGTACTCGTTCCTCTCGCTTTAAATCCCGATCGTTGAACATTCCTGCGGCTTGGGAGTAGAAAGAAAGAACGGTACTGCCGGCACACACGAAAGCTTTTGCCTTTCTTCTCTCGCTGAGAGAAGCTGTTGCTGTACTGTTGCTGTTGCTGTTGCTGTTGCTGTTGCTGTTGCCGTTGCCGTTGCTATTTAATAATCATGGCTCGGCTAGCGCCGAATATGGGAATACGTCGTCTCTAATACATATCTTTCAAAGCAACGATGACTCACATTTTATCGTTTTACGTTTTACGTATTACTAACTAAAACCACAAATCTTTTTGCAATTTCTGAATCAAAAAGGTATATCGAGTGAAAGAACGTACATTTTTTATTCTATTATTATTATTATTGTTGTTATTATTATTATTATTATTATTATTATTATTATTATTATTATTATTATTCTTTTTTTCCTTTTTACATCGAATTAGATTTAATCAAATTAAGAGAAAAGATCAAATCGAAGGAAACTTTTTTTTTTTTTTTTTTTTTTTTTTTTTTATCATTTATTACATATCATTTGTAATTTTCTTTCGCATTATAACGTATGAATTTATTTTATTATAATTTATGAAGTTGGTTACATCATATCGCGAGACATATCGATTATTTCAAATTTCTGACTAAAGTAACGGAATGACTCAAACTAAATTCCTATCCGAGATAAGCATTCTGACACGTTGAAAATAGTTCTATTGTATATATGTACATATTATAAGAGTCTTTGACCTATAAAGAAGTATATTGAGAAAAATGTCACGAAATTTGTGAATTGATAATATTTTTATTTTCGTTATATCGAAGGAATTGCAAAAAGGATGAATTAAGATTGAAATTAAACAAGAAAAAAAAAATAATAATAATAAATGAATAAAGAAAAAAATAAGAATAAAACTTGATTTTATTTAGATCAATATGAATATCATAGGAAACGATCATTCCCTTAGACACGAGTATGCTCATTACAAGAGAATACACGCTTATCGTCTTTGGAATGTGGTTCTCCGACTCGTTCTTTATACTTTGGAATCACGAGATCGTGAATCTTGCTTGCTCTTGCTTCTACTAGCATACGACGAAGATTATAACCGTATGATTTCTGACAATTTCAAATCGCTCTTTACATTTTAATTATTTATTATTATTTATTTATTTATTTATTTATTTATTTTTTTGTTCTCTTTTAATCCTAATCGAATACACGAATTTATTCTTAATCAATGACACGCGATCAGACTTCGAATAAACATTTTTTTTTTCCTCATTTTTCCTTGAGCAATCGTCTAACATATTCTTATCCAGGTGTTAACAGATTCTAAATTCATAATTAAAGTTATTTATATGCAGTGAGTCGTCAAGCATGACTATCTCGAATTATTATCTTGCTCGTTGATTTTCCAGTTCAAAGATCTCTCTCTCTCTCTCTTTCTCTCTGCTCCTTTCTCTCTCTCTTTCTCTCTCCTCCTTTCTCCCTCACCTCTCATATATCCTATATACGTGTATTAAATATCGATTACTCTACGAACAAAACTATATACTATAATTAATTACGTTAGAAAGTTATATTTATTTTATTCCATATATCTTAACGAGAATTCATTAACAAGATGAATTATTCATAAGAGTTACACCTCTGTGTCTCTTAAAGTGACGAATGTACTATATCGTGTGTATGTATGTGCTATGTATATATATATATATATATATATATATATATATATATATATATATATATATATATATAAAGAATTTCTTTTTTAAATCTTTTTGTTTTTGTTTTTTTTTTTTTTTTACTTTTTTATAATTCTTTAGCAAATGAAAGAACACAATTACGATTCTTGGAATTCTTTCGAATAATTACGTTTATACGATTTTCTCGATTTATATGATTTATTTAATTATCAGGTCTCGGGAACTTACAAGGACATTCATAATTTTTGATTCGAATTTCAATTAGTAATTGGAAATTTGTATTTATCGATCAATTTGCGATCGACACTTTGGAATTTATATTTTTCATCGAATTGGACGTTAATCTTCTTAATTAAAAATAAACTTAGAAAAGTGAAGAGTACCTTGAGATAATCTAAACGCAGTCAACATGAAACTAACCTTATGAGAAAACTTTCTCCATGTCGTGACTCATCCAAGCATAACTTCTTCCTTATGTCATAATATCGCATGTCGGTCGATATAAGTCTCTTAGTTGATTTTGATTATTGCATTACTTAATCGAGCATCATCTGTATACTTAATAATTACATTTTTTAGAGGAATATAGGATGAACCAAAAGTTTTTTTTGTAGTTTTACAATCTAAGCGAAAAAAAAAAGAAAGAAAGAAAGAAAGAAAAAGAATTAAGCCGCGAGAAAAAAGGGTCTCGAAAGAAGAATATTTAATTTTTTAAATCATCTAAGAACTTTATGATTCACCTTGTATACGGATATATGTTGAAGTTCCTTTTTAAAAAAAATTATTCCTATATGAGTTGGGTTCTTTGCGAAACGACCATCCTTTCACATTGGAAACTGGAATTAAAAAAGAAGGATGAAGAAGGTTGACTCTTGACCTCTACATTGTACGAACCAACCCTAGTTATGACCTTGCATTCTTATAAATCACTCTTTTTAAATTCCCATGAAGAGTGAAAAAGAAACTTAACTTTTAATTTTTCTTTTTCTTCCTTTCTTCTTTTTTTTTTTTTTGTTCTTTTTCTAACGAGAACGAGTTTTATAAAATATAAATTACATATATACAAAAATTTCTCATATTTTAAATTAACGACGATCGTGATATAGGTATGTCGAGTTTACTATCTAAAAATGGCTGACTAGATCTCGGATGGTTTTTTATTCGGATGACATCAACGCGATGATTCTGTTCCCTCTTCTCTCATAATCGACACAACAATGTATCTACTTACATATGTATATATGTATGTATGTATGTATGTATGTATGTATGTATATATGTATATATGTATGTATATAGATATACTTTCCTCGAAGAATCGTGAGAGAAATATTAAAACGAGACAGTCGAGACTCGTTTGCTGGATTAGTTAAAAGTTATCCAAGTATAGGAACCAACATTGTCGCCAATAATCATTTAAAATTATCATTCAAAATTAATCTTCGTTCATGCATATACAAATCGAACGTAAATACATAGTATACGAATTTACAAACTATTCAACATCGTAATTGTTTCTAAGGAAACAATATTTTCATGAGGAACATTCATCGAAATTCTTTTCTACATTTCAATAATTTTTCTACATTAAAATATTTAAATTCCAACGATGCAATTGTATCATTTTGATGCAATTGTAAATTTCTTGCCAAAAAATTATGATAATATTTACTCAATGGTATAATGTTACCAAATAATTTCTATGAGAAAGAAATCATGCGTTGGAGGATTAAATGGTTATAAAAAAAAAAAAAAAAAAAAAAAAAAAAAAAAAAAAAAAAAAAATCACGAGAGAAAAATGAGAACTATGACGTTTTTAGTAAGACAAACATGCGTTTAAATTCTATGTCGCGTAGTATTACGCGTAAGGAGACGTAATTCCTTTGAATCGTACACACAGGACACTCTCGTTTAGACCAACCGTATATGGTGGAGATCACACAACTGGACAACCTTCGCGTTTACTTACACATATATAAATTTATATACATATATATATATATATATATATATATATGTATGAGTATATACATACACATATGCTGTATAAGTCGTACGAGTAAGTAGATATTATGCAATTGTTGACCTTACAAAGTGGGTCAACGATTTAGTCTCTTTCGAGATCTTATAAATATCGATTCGAATCCGCTATAAATTCGATCGTCCTTAACCGTACTCCCTTATAAGGTGAATCGTTAAATGAGCCTTTGAAAGTTCCTTTAACAGCTACAAATCCATATTACATAGTATCATCAAATATCATCCTCGATGAACGATCTACCGAAATGGAAACTGATTCGTCCGTCGTATTTACATTATTTGTCTTTGAAACTAATAGAGATAAAGGGAAATAAAATATAAACAAAAGAAAAAATATAATAGAAAAGATAATATAGGAATCAAGTACTATATATCTACAGGTAGGGACAAAAGTTCTCGAATGATTTTAAAAATCGATTACTCCTTTACGAAAGTATCAACTTTTATCCTTTAATTCCTAGGTTTACGATATGAAGAAAACAGAATGAAACAAAAAAAAAAAAAGAGAGAAGAAAAAAATAACTTAATAAGAATCTCATTGAAAAGGAATCAATTGATTTTTAAAATCATCTAGAAACTTTTGATCCACCCTATATATATATATATATACCATACTATGCTTATAAGTCAATGAAAACTGATTTATTCTGAATCGAGTCAAGTTGGAACTAAACATTGGAATCTTTTCTTTGTTCGGTAAATCGTATAATAATGATAATGAATGAATATAAATAAAGACAGAGAAAAAAAGAGAGAGAAGGAGAGAGAGAGAGAGAGAGAGAGAGAGAGAAGGAGAAGGAGAGAGAGAGAGAGAAGAAGAAGGAGAGAGAAAGAGAGAGATCATAAGGCTATCGCTAAGTTGTCGAGGCTCTTTCTCGTTCGAAATGGTCGATAAATTAATTGATCAAGGCAGAGAGATATCTTCTGAGAAGCCTTCGACTGTTCTCTTCTCAAAAATGATGTCGGGTAAAGGAAGAAACGCGTAAGGGTCGATCCGTCTCGCTCTTTATCGTCGACATATAAAGTCGCCTTCTCTCTCTCTCTCTCTCTCTCTCTCTCTCTCTCTCTCTCTCTCTCTATCTTTCTTTCTCTTTCTCTGTCTCCCTTTCTCATTCTCTTTCTGACCTGATTTTCATGGCCGTGAACGTGCGAACGTGTCATTAAGCCGATCGTCATCGTGCCGTGACCGTGAGACACACGTGGGGAGTCACGCATGGTAATCCTTTAATTATCAGTACTTGCCCTCGGGTGCACTTTTAACGCGAATGCGACTCCGTTCTCTCGCTCTTATATTAGTAGAACGAATTGAAACGAACCAATCTCTGCTTTTCTCAAGTTATATTTGTAAACGCACGCTCCTAATGGCATATTCAAATATATGTACTTTGGATTTTTTTCTTTTTCTCTCTTTTTCTCGTCTTTTTTTTTTCTTTTTTTCTTCTTTTTTTTTTTTTTGTTTTATCCTTCCTACGACTTCTCAATTTTCTATCATCGCTTTTGAATAATCGTTCATTCATCACGAATATAATTATGTATTATATATTTAGTTAAATAAAATTCGATAATTTTTTCCTATGAAATTTAATTGTATACATTATTTTTATATATATATATATATATATATATATATATCCTTTTTTTTTTAATTTTTTAATTTAGTCAATTATATGAACTGATTGAATTAAGATTATTATAATTTCGATAATCTTATTTTTTTGCATTTTGAATGTGTGTAATACATATAACGATCTAGTCATATATCGAAGAATATCGCAATACCTTGATGAATTGTTTTTATAAAGCATAACAGACAGAGATATATTCGTGATAAGATAGATAAGGCTTAGCGAATCATGAAAATATTTCTTTCCACACGTATTTACACGTACATTAATACCCCGCCACTGTAAGCCGAGATATCAATATACTTGAGAACAATAAAATAATGTTTGAAGTAATCGATCGATATCATTTATTATATGTTCGTTTTCTTCTTATTTTCACGAAAAATATGATATTAAATAAGCTCATTGGTGATCCTGATAAGATTTTTCTTTTTATACTTTCCTTCTTTCTTGAAACATGAACGATTTGATGATCGAAGAATTTTTATCGTTTCTAGATAAAAGACTGTGTTTATCTTTTTTTTTTATCTTTTTTTTCTCTTTACCTTTATTTTTTTTTTTTTTTTTTTTTTTTTTTTTTTTTTAATTTCAACAAATCACCTTTGATGAACGATGGAATTTTCTATATTAAATGTATATTGTCACAAACATTTTTCTATATCTATTAATAACATTTGTCGCTATTAACACTACTTATACTATTATTATTATTATTATTATTATTACTATTACTATTATTACTGTAGATTTTTATTTATAGAAATACACGCTTGTAATATAAAATAGTGTAATAAAATTTTTTGTATTGAACATTCATTTTTATAAACATTTTTATACCATTTAATGACATTTCTTATCATAATCATCATCATTATTATTATTACTATTATTATTATTATTATTATTATTATTATTATTATTATTATTATTATTATTATTATTATTATTATTATTATTATTATTATTATTATTATTATTATTATTATTACTACTACTACTACTGTTATTATTATTATTATTATTACTGTTATTATTGTGGAATTTATTCGCTTGAGAATTTCGTATTGAATACATAGAGGTGTTATCGCTGACGTAGCACAGGATGAGAGCAGGCTGTCCCATACTAGAAATCGCTCAACGGTTTTGCGGTTACCGGTAGAAAATAACTGCCTGTTAATATCTTTATGTTAGAGAAAAGTTACATGCGTAGTGGAAAACGTAATTCGTCATTTTATCTTTAATATATTTACGAATAAGAAAATTGTGAATCTTCCTTTTAGTTCCTCTCGAAACTAATCTTCTTCACTCTTCTCTAAATTCTTCTTATTTTTTTTTTCCTCTTTTCTGTACCTATTTCTCCCTTCGTAGAAGTTTTCATTATATACATACATACATACATACATATATACATACATATGTGTGTGTACATTTACACACACACACACACACGCACATACATACACACAAATGTTCGCTGATGTTTAGAAAGTTCAGCTAACGGATACGTATACCTGCTTACCTTTTTCTACCTGCATCAGGTATAAAGAAAAAAGAAAAAGAAAAAAAGAAAATTTTTAGCGGGAAATTTGAATTCTTACCTTATACCGTCACGTTTCTAATCGATTTATTAAGTACAACGTAACATAACATTCTTCTGATACATTGTCGATATCGACTTTATAACGGTTACAACGAGTTTCTGACGAAACGCTACAATAGTTGTTCCTACTCTCTGTATTCACGATACAAGCGTGCAAATCTATCGATTAGATAAACCTTTATCCAATGACATCATGCGTATAAACGAGGACACACGTCGAAACTCTTATCGTCGCAATTCTTTTAAAAATATCGTTACTGGTATTTAAAAAAAAAAAAAAAAAAAGGAAGGGGGCAATGGGGAGAGAAAAAATTGTAGGAAAAGAAAATGATTCGATTCGTTCTAAAGTAATTTTAAAACGGATTAATGGAAACACGAGAATTATCATTATTATTTGTTTTTAATCATTTTCCGAGAGAAAAAGAAGTATAATAAGATATTTTGTCACTGATACGTTGCCAATAAGCCATTCCTTTTTTCCCTGTTAATAAAATTATCGTAGACTTACTTAATACCTAAATATAGACATGATCGTGTCCTACATTATGACAACTGTTGTAGTATCGCTACGATAACATTCTCAAAAAAGGGAGAAAAACGAGGAATGAATCAATTGATCCATTTTTAGTTATGAACTATACAGATTTGTTTCGTTGTGTATACCTAACAATTAAAAAAAAAAAAAAAAAAAAAAAAAAAAACATTAAAAAAAAAATGTTCACGAGCGTTAAATTTTAACGACGAATTATGGACAGTCGATATGACGTTTTCTTTTCGATAAATTTTTTCAACAGGAAAATAATTCCACTCTCCAGACTTAGGTATACTTATTACCTTCCTGAGAATAAATCGTTTGGTCGGACGCTTATGACTAATAATTTTCCTTCCACGAAGAAGCTTGTTCGAACATAAAAGGATGATTTTTATCTTATCCTTTTTCTTGTCTTTTTCTTGTCTTTTTCTTCTTCTTCTTCTTCTTTTTCTTCTTTTGAGTTCTGAACGACGTCTCAGGTAAAAGTGAATAAAGCAGAGAATGAGAATGCTTCGTATAAGATTTATGTTCTACCATTGCTCCTTCTTCGAGTACCAAGATCAACTAAACGAAAAAGATTGTTGTCCTTAAACCAGATCCTTGCTCTCTCTCCCTCTCTCTCTCTTTTTCTTTCTGATAATGTGACTCTAAATAATGTAGTAACGTAACGTGTAAATACTCGTCATCTACTGTTTATATTTCTTAGAATACTTATATGTATATGTATATATATATATATATATATATATATATATATATATATATATATATGTAAATATAAAACAAATATGTTTGTATGTAAAAGTTTTTGTAACGTTCGTTCTGAAGTATAACGATATGAATATTTTATTTGTCAAACGTTTAACATAAATTTTCCTTTTTACATATAATCGTTTATATAAATATCAATTATTAATTCAATTATAATTATCTTAAATTAATATTGAAACTTAAACACATTGGTAACTATTTTGCATTTGTGAAATATCTTTTTCTTTCATACAAAATATAGATTTTCAAAAATTAGAAAATAACTTTTTATTACATCGAATATATATTACATATATACACATACATATCGTACTACAGAAAATATGACAATGAATTGTCGTGTATATCTTCTTGCTTACGAGTAAGAAAACGAGTAATAATAATAAAAATAATAATAAAAGAAATGATCAATTACAAAAAGAAGGTCAAATCGTCATGTTTACTTTGCAAGACGATTTCCCCCTCTCTCTTTCTCTTTCTCTTTCTCTTTCTCTTTCTCATTCTCTCTAGGGTAACGAAGTCAAGGTTCTTAAAGCGATAAAGTAAAAGCGCAAAAGCACGTTTTACGAGGTGCGTTCGGTAGATGCAGAAAATTTCCATCGTTGGTTAAAGCAGACCAAATGCGAAAACATTTTTACAGAAGGAGGCAGGAGCAGATGGGCAGACGGAATGATGGTATGTTGTTCTAACGCTCGAGTCGCGATCGGGATTCGCGACTAGTTTGAGACGCGTGAAGTGCATCGGGATGCATAAATTGCATACGGATGGAAAGAGAAAGAGAAAGAGAAGGAGAGAGAGAGAGAGAGAGAGAGAGAGAGAGAGAGAGAGAGGAGAAAGAGACCGTATGTCTAACGGAATATATGCATACATCGTGGAGAGATGAATGCGGGGCGTCGGTCCAACTTCGGATGCCATTCCTTTTTGGGTAAACGATGAAGTTCGATCGTTTCAATCGTCGCACATCGTTTCATTCCTTTTTTGTTGTACCATGTCCATTTTGAGAATTTAAAGATCTTTCTATTAAATTTCTTCGTCACCTTGATAAACACGTAAAGAATTGATGATTTCATCAATCTCTATGCCCGTTCAAAGAATTTTCAGATATATTTTTCTTTTCTTTTTTCAATTCAATAATTTGTGTTAAACGTGTATATGTATGAGACTAATTTTGATTCTTTTTTTTTTACATATCTGTATTCCTTAAAAACAAACGTTTAAGTACTGAAGTACAGGCATATTATATCGGTTTTAAGATCCTTTTAAATCTTTTCATTCATGAACGTGTCAAGCTGATCTTTATACTTCTTTTTACTTTTTTTTACATATACATGTACATATTGTTTAAGAGAGAACAAACGTTTAGGTACTTAGATACACACGTTGTATCGTTAAAAACGTAATGAGATCCTCCGGACGTGAATTGACTCGAATAAATCTTCTCTTCGAACGCAACGCGTTGCATATACTTATGGAGATGATCCATACGTACCAGCGGAGGAACAACGAACTGGTGTTCAAACGAGTTAGGTCAGTGACTCCAGCAGTAACGCTCATGTCGCAGAACCCTACAGGATGCGTTACTTAGAACAGTGGAACCTCGTATAATTAATAACTTGATAGGAATAGATAAAGAAGTCATTGCTTCATTTAATGACAAAAAAAAAGAAAGGAAAAAGACAAAGAAAAAATATAAAAAATAAAAACAAAAGGAAAAGAAAAAGCGTAACATTCGTCTTACGTTAAAAAATAAAAGAGAATGATCTTAAAAATATCTTTCTTCTTTTGTTTTTTTTTTACAGATAAATAGTAAATACAGTGAAGAACTAGCTCAAGAATGTTTGGAATGGATCAAGACGATCACTGGTGAGGACATAAATATCAATGGTGATATGGATAGTTTCTATGAGGTTCTGAAAGATGGTGTACTTCTCTGCAGGTTTGTTTCAATCTCTATTTATCAAATAAAACAGTTTTCCAGCAATGCAATATCCTATTAATCTTTACGTATGTTTCCAGGTTGGTGAATGACATCAAGGAAGGATCCGTAAAAAAGATCAATAAAACGACTTTGGCTTTCAAGTGTATGGAAAATATAAATGCATTCCTTGAAGCTGCACGAGCATTAGGTGTCCCACCTCAGGAAACCTTTCAAACTGTTGATCTTTGGGAACGACAAAATTTGAACTCTGTTGTCATTTGCTTGCAATCTCTTGGAAGAAAGGTATAATTTATTTCCTTTTTCTTTCGTGTTTTTATTTTTTATTTATTTCTTTTTTTTTGTTTTGTTTTTTTTTTCCATTCAATAATAATTTATTATCTCTTAGGCGGGTAACTATGGTAAGCCAAGTATTGGACCAAAAGAAGCTGACAAAAATGTTCGTAATTTCACCGAGGAACAACTTAGAGCTGGCCAAGGTGTAATAAGTCTACAATATGGTAGCAATAAGGGTGCCAATCAAAGTGGCATTAATTTTGGAAACACCAGACATATGTAAACCGTAGATTAACATGGAACAAATTCTTCCATGAAAAAGCACTATAATTTTATTTTATTTTATTTTACTTCCATAAGTACTCAAGCTATAGATGTACTCTATCGCATAACTTTCTTCTTCAGCGGGCCAAATTCGATTTATGCATAAGATATATATATATATAAGATATATATATATATATATATATATATATATATATATAAATATATATATATATATATATATATATATATATAAATATATATATATATAAAATATACTTATGCATATAATAGGAGTAAGCAGAGAGAAAAAATAAATAAACATACTATAAAAGACCATTTACGCGTGCGTTGAATATCGAAATAAGTATCGGTATGTTGTAAATTCTAATCTACCTGTCTTGGTAATAATAAAAGCAGATAAAAAAACAAATCAAACGTTTTAAACAATTAACAATTACTGTGCAAGTATATAGCTCTCTGGACTAAACAAGTAGAACATATACTTATTAAATCAAGAACAAAGACATATGTTACACGTGGATTTTTATATTGGACAGTGTAGAGAAATAATTGTTATGTATTACAAATATATTATAATACAGAACCATTATTGCAAAGTTACTCTGTTACTGTTACGTTAAAAGAAACTCGTACGTGTTACAACGTAACCATATTAATTATATTACAAGTTCATGTTGCACGTGAGATATTGATGATTATAATAATCATTATATATAATGATATACGATATATAATTATATTAAGTATTTTGTACAAATATTTTTGATGGTTATAAGAAAAAATTTTTCATGATGTAACTAAAATATCAGCAAATAAATGATAAATCAGTAAATAAATTTTTATTTCTGCATAAAGCTTATAGATATTTTACTTTTAGCTCATATTATATCTAACTAATTTGAATTAAATGTTTTAATTTTTTATAGAGTCATTTACTTTATTATAAAGCTATATACATAAGATTATGATAATATTTATAAATAATGAAATTTATGAAACCTGATTAGGATTTGAAGAAGGATAATATTTCATTTCGCGATCATATTGTAATTTCTTATGTTTCTTTTTCTGCATCTCTGCAACCTCCATTAATTTTATTACATTTTTCCTAAAAAAACAAAATAGTATTTACGATATGAAATAATATAAACAAACATAACATATATATATTTTATTTAAGAAAAATAAATAAATATTTACCTATACACAGGAGGCAATAATTCCTCATGAAGTGTGCATTCAATGGGTTGAACGCTATTTTTTTTGTATATTTTAGTTCTAAGGATGTCGATATCTCGATTGTATTCATCTACAAGATCTGGTATTATTAATGGAGGCACATCAAAATAATATAAGAAATGACTAAAAATAATGGAATTAGTATACATAATTATTTAAGATAGATCCTTGAGGAAAACGATAGAGATACATATATATTTTTATATTTTATAAAACTTACTTTGCTTCCCAATAAGTCCTTCCTCTAAAGCTTAGTTTGCATGGAAGTTTTTTCGAACCTAAATTCTCTATTTTTCTAATAATTCCACCTTTATCAAAAATTGCAGTTGCTGTTCTTTTTAAAGCGTTAAATGTTTCTGGCTACAATTAATTTAAATTTATTAACAGAAAAAATATTCAGTTGAACTTTAAATAAAATTTAATCGATCATTAAATAAATGTATAAATTTATACATAATACTAGTATAGAAATCTTTTAAGATTAAGAAAAAACATTTTAACCTATATTTTTACTTACATCTTATATAAAAGTAAATATTATAAAATCAACTATAATATGTTACCTTATTCATTATACGAAGAAGTAAAGGCATTTCGTAGGTCGGCATATTTAAGAATTATTTATTTAAAAATATTCAGATTTATTTAAAAAATTATGCCACTGTAATAACTTTGTTATAACTTGAATACCATGAACTATAAAAAATAATAAATGAAAGTTTACGCTATCTATCGGTATTGGTTGGTAACTTAAATTTATGATATAAGAAGAGACCTTCTTTGTCGATGGATATATTTTACTTATTTTTTTGCATTTATAGTATATAATTGTTTTATGCATTGATTACTAAATAGATAAAATTGTATTCGGCTAAGAATAAAATGCAATATAATTAATATTATTAACGACAAATTAAATAGATTAATTTGAACAAATTGATTAGTTATATTTAACATATTCATCAATATATTCATTTGATCGTGCCATGTTAATGTTTCACATTTAATGAAATGAAGGGATTTTAATTTATAAACTTTTAGAATATAATAAAGTTTTAGAAAAATAACTATTTATGTACTGTATATATCTTTCGTGCAATATTTCATTCGTATTACGTTTTATTGATCATTAATAGTT
This sequence comes from Vespa crabro, assembly GCF_910589235.1. Classification (NCBI taxonomy): domain Eukaryota; kingdom Metazoa; phylum Arthropoda; class Insecta; order Hymenoptera; family Vespidae; genus Vespa; species Vespa crabro. The sequence goes on from NC_060973.1 coordinate 2,840,013, forward strand.
TGTATACGATCACATACAGGCACATTTAGGTTATATGTTTACAGTATCAGAATGTTTGTGTCAAAAGTTATACGTAATACTGTCAATAAAAATAATATTTTTTATCGTAATTTAAAAGAAAGACGAAAATTATATTCTTGTTCTACGGATAAAGTTACAATTAATTCTGCTATTTCATCGAATATTTTGCAATATTCTAGCGACAGTCCCTCAAAGTGTTGGAATTGTAATTTTGCATACAAATCAGAATTATTTTGTTCACAATGTAAGACTCTTCAAGAAATGCCAGAGAATTTGAATTATTTCGACATTCTTGGTATCAAACTGAATTATAATGTTAACAACGAAGAAATTCATGAGAAATACAGACAGTTGCAAAAAATGTTGCATCCTGATAAATTTGGTAATAAAATGGAGGTAACTATTTTTAATTATTATAAGAGATTTTATGTCATCTTAAAAATATATAATAACATTAATCTAATATAAACAATGATAATGTTATATAATTGAAACTAATTTATTATATTTGTTTTATACATTGCTAGAGAGAAAAGCAAATTTCAGAAGCATTATCATCTTTATTAAATAAAGCATATAGTACGTTAACGCATCCATTGAAAAGGGGATTATATATGCTTCAATTAAAAGGTATAACAATTCCTGAAGGAACGACAAGTATGAATCCTGAATTTTTAATGGAAATAATGGAAAGAAATGAGGAAATAGAATCAGCTTCGAATGATAAAGAAAAAGTCATTCGATTAATGGAAGAAAACAAAATAATATTGCAAAAACTTTCCAGGTAATATTTGTTCCTTTTTGATTTTATGAATAATTGTAATTATACTTTATCACAAATTATTGAGATCTGTGTTTTTTCTTTTTTGTTTTTTTAGGAAAGTAGCAGATGCTTTTTCTAATAATAACACGGAACAAGCAAAAGAAATTCTTATGAAAATGAAATATTATACCAGTATTGAAAATAGATTAAAAGCACTTAAACAAGATATAGGTATTGTAGATTAAATTTACTTAAATGTACATGCCAAATATGTAATTTATGACGCATATGTGTGTATATATATATATATATATATATATATATATATATGTATGTATGTATGTATGTATACATATATACATATATGAATTCTTATATATAAATAGTAAAATTTGTATATGATATAGATCTAAAATCTATTTTGTTAAATGCTCTGTTATTACTGTTACTTGTTATCTTATTTACATAATATATACAGTGTTAAAGAAAAAATAGGACTTGTGTTATATTATAAAAGAATATTGTATATAAATCTTATTTTATGATTCTTGGTTGTCTATCTTCCATTGTTCGATCCATTGACATATTCTATTTATATTATCTATAACATGTTCCATAGTATTACTCGTCAATTCATGAACTATTTCTGTTCTATATGAAGCTTTAGCTTCTTCTAAAATAGTTTGAAATATTTCACAATCAATATTGTCTTCTAATTTTTTCCCTGTATATCCTCGTTCCACTAAACGATCATATAAAATTGTATTATCAGTTCTTAAGACAAATACAATGTCAAACCACCTTTCTGGAAAAAAATCGGCACCATGATAATCTACTATTTTTCCACCTTCACTCATAACATTTTCCATCACATCAAGCAACTATAAAAGAAAAAAAATAATAATAATAATAATATTGATCATTAATAAAAGTTATTCATTGTATTATGAATCGATTTAATAAATCATAGAAAAATACCTTATCTTCATCCAAGATTGGACATTGATATACTTCATCATATTCTTCTAAACATTCATGTTCAATAGCTAATTTACTAACGTCTAACCAAACTAATCCTGTCTTTTCTGACAACATACGGCACATTAAACTTTTACCAACACCTGGTGTACCTAAAAAAATGATTATAACGTTATCAAATGTTTCTAATAATAATTAAATATACAGAGAGATGTAAACAAATGTCATCGAATTGAATGTTATGTCAAAATTTGTATCTGTATTATTAAGTAAAATTTTCATAAAAATAATATAATAAATTAATAAAAATTACCTGTCACCAAAATATTTGGCTCCCTATTGTTAGTTTTAATCATATTAAAATGATTTCTTTATAAACGATTGAATTAATAATAAAAATAAATTTGAAACACGTGTTCGATTGTACTTTTGATCAATGAAAAAATTGTTTGGCATATAGTTAAAGCTTAAGAGTAATGGATTTAATATTCTCTGTGGATAATATAGTACATCTACATCTAGACTTACAACTTTATAGAATATTTCCTGTGTACAAAACTGAATTATCGACAGTGCGAAATCAATATCGATGCTGGTCGATACATTACGTATACATTTTATAATAAAAATGACGATCTATTTTTACGATGCTTTTCTATCTTAATAATTAATTATTATCGATTAAAAAGGTTGTTAATTACCTCTGGGCTTTTAATGATTTACGCCATGAATGAGAATAGACATAATTCTTGATCGATTTTGACGCAAAAAATTCTCATTTTAAAGATGAAGATTTAATCTATCACAGTGATATCATAATTTTTGAAGAAGCTTTTTTTATTTTTGCATAAATTATTTTCGAAGAATACAAAATTTTTTAACCAGAATTTTTTGCAAAAGAGAAAGCTTTTTCAAAAAATCGAAAAAGGAGATATGTCCTAGATTAAATCTTCGTCTTTAAAATGAGACGACTTTGTTCATTAAAGTCGATTAAGAATTACGTTTGTTCTCATTGACGGCGTAAATCAATAAAAAAGAAAAATTAATGAATGACCCTTTATTTATTACTATATTCAAAACTTTTCTTGCAAGATGAATTAGTTCTTTTGTCATTAATATATAAATTATTACAAATACAAAGGGATCAAGTTTATATCTATATTTAAATTTTAGCGGGTATAATGGCGGATACAAAATTACGTTATATGATTAGCTCGACTAGTAATGTCGGTGCACGAACTTATAACTACTCGTCGATATGCAGATCTAAATGATTCTTACAAACGTGGGTATTGAGATCAAAACAAATTGTTGATTTACTTGTCAAACTGGAGTATTCACCTGCGAACGAGCTAATAATATTTTCTGCATAAAGTATACGTATCTGAAGCTAATAAATTATGTCTTCCCTTCAAAAATCAGTATTAAAATCTAAACTGCCACCACCAGGTGTTAATTTTGGACATGGATCTAGGTTAGTCAACATAAACATTTCATTGTTTAATAGTTTATCTTAGAAGTATATAAAAAAAAAACTTTTCTATTCCAGGGTAAATAAATCAAAAGGCTTTCAGCGTAAAAGGGATTATGAACCCATACAATGGATTCCATACTTTGATCATTCCACCGACGTAAAAATAGGAGAAAATACTTTTCATATTTATACTAAGGGAAAGGAAGGACCAACATTAGTCTTGTTACATGGTGGAGGTTATAGTGCATTAACGTGGGCTGAATTTACAGTAAGTATTAATAATTTTATCTATGAAATGTAGCACAATTTGCTATTTTATATATTTTAGAAATCTATTATGACGATGGTAATCTGTAAAGTTATGGCGATTGATCTTAGAGGCCATGGAGATACACATACAACTAATGAAGAAGATTTGTCTGCCGATACTTTAGCTTTGTATGTTGAATATTTGAAATATATTCTTTATATATAAAAATTTGAGAAATATAATAATATTATTATAATAATTATTTCGTTTTACTTAGGGACATAGCAGCTGTTATAGAAGTAGCTATAGATGAAGGACCAGTAATTTTGGTTGGTCATAGTATGGGAGGTGCAGTAGCTGTTAAAGCTGCACCATTAATAGCAAATTTGTCTGGTTTGGGTGTAATAGATGTTGTTGAAGGGACAGCAATGGATGCTTTGGCATCTATGCAGAGTTTTTTAAGATCTCGGCCATCTAGTTTTAGTACTATTTCTCAAGCTATTGAATGGTGGTATGCATATAGGCTCTGTTAATAAATAAATGAGATCTGCATTTAAATATATATTCTTCATTCAGTTCTTACGATAAAATAAAAGTTTTATTTTAAATATATTTATTTTTCAGCGTAAGAAGTGGTCAAATACGAAATGTACAATCGGCTAAAGTTTCAGTACCTGGACAAATAAAGAAGTTAGTGAGTTTCTAAACATTCTTATATATTTACATTAACATACTACGTATAAAATTATAATATGGAATTCCAAGAGAATGATGTATTTATTTAATTTATCTTTTTAGTACTGAAACAAATCAATTAGCAACCCATGACATTGATTCTCTTTCACAAACATCTTCATATGACTGTAGTCCTGAACCAGCTATTCAACGTGAAGATATTATTGAAGAAGAAGAATCTATAAATATGCCACCACCCCCTACGTCTTCTATTTTACATACTAATAGAAAGTATGTTTGGAGAATAGATTTAGCAAAAACTGAGCAACATTGGTTTGGATGGTTTAAAGGATTGTCAGCATCATTTTTGAATATACCAGTCCCTAAAGTATTATTATTAGCTGGGGTAGATAGACTTGATAGAGAACTTACAGTGGGTCAAATGCAAGGTATTAATATCAAATTACATATATATTTGTATAAATATTCTATTTAATATATATATATATATATAAATGTTTTGTATCAAATAATTAGGAAAGTTTCAAATGCAAATCTTACCAGCATGTGGACATGCTGTTCATGAAGATGTACCGGATAAAGTAGCAGAAGCTATTGCAACATTTATGGTTAGACACAAATTTGCAGAACCCGCTTCAGACTTTCCACGGTAAATGTTTTTCATATAACATAAAAATTAAATTTATACAATTAATTCTTTAGTTAATATTAATTTCTTATTTTCAGAACTTTTCCTGCTTGCTAAATTTATTAATAACGAATGAATATTAAAATAGATACAAATTAAGAAACACAATAATTTGAGAAGCGTTGAACTAAATAGATGGAAACAGTTAATAATTTATGGGAAAAAAAAAAATATGTCTATAAAAATAAGGGGAAAACGTGTAAATAAAGGTATTACACCATTGATGGCAATATAAGTTTGTTCTTATATATAGCCTATTTCATTTTTATAGTATGTACATTCATATTATTATTGACAAATATTTATGTATAAAGATTGATTCATTAACTTTGTTAAACAGAGTTATTTATGATTGATTATTTGTAATTAATTGTGTGAGTCGTCTTGTATATAAAATATAATTGAAAATTATTTTAAATATATATTTCATTATAGGATTCTTATTCGGATACAATATACGTTTTCTTTCTTATGATTTAAAGTTTATCAGAGTACTTATAAGTTATCGTAAAACAAAAGAAAATAAAAATGATTTATCACAATATATATCACGTATATAGATCAATATAATATGTTTCTTATCCTCTTAAATATTATAGAATGTATTAAATAAGTGATATTGAATGATTTATAGATGATAAAATAGTTTCTAATATGATATGAATTTTAAAAATTATTATAGGAATGTATTGATTGTAATAGAGATTTCGTTAGAGTATTTATGACAGGTATACATCTCTTATACATCTCTTAAGGAATTTTCGATAACAACGCAAGGACCTCCACGTCCAGTCAACAAAGGTGTAACCTTATAGTACAATATCAGATTAATGAACAATTTAATATTATCAAATAAAATATTTCTTTGAATGAACACTTACTGGTTCCCATTTATTAAGATGTGGATCATATGCTTCAACTAGTGTCAAATATTGTTGACCATCGTATCCACCTACAGCCATAAGTTTATCTCCAAGAACACAAACACCAACTGCATCTCTTGCTACACTCATTGGTGCTACCATTGTCCATGTATCAGTTTTGGGATCGTATCTATAGAACAATGTATTTTTCTAAAAGATCATGCATGAGATATATCATGAAAAATGGATAAGACACATATATTTTGCTACCTTTCTACACAATCAAATCTACTAGCATTAGGATTACTTGCTGGTGCCTCATGACCACCAAGAGCGTAAAGACATCCATTCACTACTCCTACTCCTACACCACCTCTTTGTTTTGACATTGGAGCACAAGCAGTCCATTTGTTCGTATGTGGATCATAACACTCCACTGTATTTAAACATGAACTAATATCCCTACCACCTACAGCATACAATCTAAAAAAAATATACAAACCATATTGAATATATCTATTGTCAAGATATTTTTTATACAATAAATGAATCGATTTAGCTACTTGTCATTCAATACAGCAACACCAACTGTTGAACGTTGTATAGACATAGGTGATATAGAACGCCATTGTTTTGTATCTGGATCCCATCTTTCAACTGTTTCAAGAAAACTCCAACCATCATGACCACCAACTGCATATAATGGTCCACCTAAGACTGCAACTCCTATATCACGTTAGATTCATTATATAAAATGATTCATCAATTATATACCTATATATATATATCTATACTGTGACAATAAATTTATGATACCTAATCCATGTCTATGAACAATCATTGATGGTAAAGTACTCCAATTGCGAGTAGAAAAATCGAAACATTCGACAGTATTTAAAGTTTTTAAACCATCTCTACCACCAGCAATGATTAATTTTCTGTCAACAACAGCAGCACCAAATTGGAGACGTTTTCCCCACATTGTAGCTACAGACTTCCAAGAATTTTCACGTAATGAAAATGAGTATATCGACAATGTAGGCCCTACATTAAGAAAAAAAAAAAAAAAAAAAGAAATTATCAAATTTTTTCGATAATCATTTATCAACAATTTTGTATTATTTACCTTCCTTGGCATCCATTCCTCCAACTGCTAACAATTCGCCAACAGTAGCTTTCCTAGGTTTTGTACGATTAGATTGCAATAATGGTCTGCGTTCAGGTAATAGATGATACTTTAAGGCTTCTATTATAAGTTCTTGTGCACCTTTTTGATCTTTAAACATTTCGTTACTTTCTATATGGTCTGTTATAAACTATTCATTTGATCAATTCAAATTAATTTTTATTTATAAAATATTTGATATTTGCATATCAGCGAGGTATATAACTTACTGCTGGTGATAACAATGGCAATTTCACTAGACTCAACAATCTACTTGCATCTTTTTTTCTGTTTGCTAGGTCATACTTTAGCCAAGCCGTAAGAGCCTACAAAAAAATATGATATATATAATATAAAATATAAAGCAGATAGAATATTATTACTATCTTACATGAAAAATAGTATCTTCTGAAGGAACATTGAGATCATTTGACTCTAATAATTCTGCAACCTGATCGGCAGAACATAATAAAAATTCTTGATTTTTTATAACTTCCATAAAATGTTCCGTTGTATAGGCATGTGCCTGTTTCAATAAACCTATGCAACCTTGCATATCAGCAAACATACGTATTCCTAAACAATTACTTGGATGAAGCTGTTTTCTTAGAAATTTACAACATGCTTTGACAACCGGATGCAATTGTAATAAATGTGCTGTTGCTAAAAGAGTTTGTACACTGTCCTCTTTAATCTCTATACATCCTAATATAAAACAAGTTTAATTAGAATGAATTAAAATCAGAATTTATAAAAATTGATTTAAGTGAGCATATTGTACCGGTATAACAATAACGAACTAATGAGCATAAAGCATCTCCATCTACTTCTACTAATTTAACTTCATGTTCCTTAGATTCTCGTAGATAACCAGTGAACATTGCAGCAAAATATTCAGAACCAGCGCTAAGTACCAAACGATGTGCTGGAATACGCTTATTGCCTGTGCAAATTAAATTCAACAAAGATATATCCATTAGATAATTTAAATAATATAACGATAGTAAAATTAATACCTGCGATTAATATAACATCTGTTAATTGTTGCTTGTCTAAATATTCCTCCATTATACGTAAACTAGATTCTGCATGTTTTGGTACTATTCCAACAATACTCGCCGAAGCTTCCTTGTCTACAAACGAAAACTCCGGTTCTGTTTCGCTCGTATTCATCATTGCAGCAAAAATTTTCGACATTTTTTTCAACTTTCAATTATTAATCCTCAATTATTTCCTTTGATAAAAATTAATGTTTCTTTATGACATAAACGAATACTTGTTAATTTACATTTAATCAATTTTCTTCTTTTTCTAATAAAATACAAATTTCATTTGTCAAAAGAAAGAGCTTCATATAAACTAAAAACACTTTTTTAAGCACATCGACCTAAAACGTAAGACGTAAATCGTAAGAATTTCATTTTTACGAATTTTTTTTTTCACCGCTATGGCTTCTTACGTCTTGCAGTCGAAAAATATAGAGGGGAATAATCGACTCTGATTAGTGGATATCCTTATGGCTTACGCATTACGTTTTACGTCGATGAGTGCGTGAAAACTGACAGTACTATATACTTTTTGAGGCTACTTATTAGCCCCTTAATATTATAATGGTTTACGTCAACAATGAATATTGGCATAATTTTTCATTGATTTTGATGAATAAGATCTTATTTTAAAGATGAAAATTTAAACGAGAACATGGATTTTTTGAATTTTTCAAAGATATCTTATTATTTTTGAAAAAAATCTTATCAAAAAATAACGTTTCTTCGAGAATAGATTATGTTGTAAAAATAAAGCTTTTATAAAAATTCAAAAAAGCCACGTCCTTGATTAAACTTTCATCTTTATATTCAGATCTTATTCATTAAAATCGATTAGGTATTACGTCTGTACTCGTCGTTCGCGTAAACAATGTTTTTTTATTATTTTTCATAAAAAAACAAAAGTTTACTACAGTGGCGCCTTTGGAACTTCGCGGGAAAAAAGAAGAAGCTCGCAATTCCATTACAAATTTTCATACAAATGCTCGAAATGGCGTGTGTTTTGTTTCCTTTAATTAGATGATTGAAATAGAATTCTCAGTGCTATTTTTTCCTCATTGTTTCTTCTGTAGGAATAGTTTACTATTATTATTATTACTATTACTACAATAGTTCAGTGATCGTAGAGTACAGTCAATAAGTTATTGACATTGCACACTAGTGACATCATCACGACGATATGTGTAATTAAATTTCGAATTTATAGATTATCATACTATGGTAAAGTTTGAAAATATAAAAAAGATTTCATTTTTATTTTTAATAATATAAAATAAATTAAAAGAGATAATTGAATTATATTATACATTTTTATGATTATATATGAATCATTTGATTTTTTTCTTTTTCACAATTTTTTACATATTTTGATTTTCAAAAAATATCCTTGAAGCGAAAATATAATAATTTATAAAAATTGTTTTATATTCATTCACTTTAATTTCTTTTAAATCTTTTAAATTTTTTCGAATATATTTTTAATCCTTCCGATCAATTTAAAAAATTTTACATTTATAAAGAAATAATTCAACAATCTGAATCTAAATGCTTATATACTATATACACAATTATGGGCGAGTTATAAATAAATCGTTAAAAGAAATCTAATATGTTTTATTTTAATGTAAATATATAAATATATATTTTTGAACTATTGTACTTTGGTTTAAATTGTAATATACATTTTTAAAATATTTATAAATCATCTAGCCATTGTATCTTTTTGAAACATACAACTTGAATACTTTCACATACAAATAATTAATTACACGTTTAATTATTATTATTATTTTTTTTCTTTATATCCATTTACTTCACTATTCTAATGTTTTTTTTTCTGTTTAGATAGATGCGATATTAAAGAGTATTGTTCGTTATTATTGACTTTATCTTAAAAAAATCTAAAATGTCAATAAATTGTACATTAGTTTATAATACACTCTTATTCAATAAATTCTATTTTAAATTCTTATATTATATCTATTATAATACATAGATTCACAATATGAAAGTAAAGAAAGCTAGTATCAATTTTAACACATATTATTTAACAGAACAAAAAAAATATATATATATATATATATATAAAATAAAGTTGCTTTATTTTTCTTTCTTTTCTTTTTATACATCATCTAAAATTTTTTTTTTATATATTTACCATGTGACAATAGATCAATTGAATGTTTGTTTACGATTAAGAGAGTTTGTTTTCTTTTTTTTGTTTCTTTTAATCATATTAATTATTGTCATTCTCGAGATGATTGATTCTAATATTTTTTTGTGATCTTACTCGATCGAAAGTAATGGCAGATAAATTCAAGTAAATAATTACTTAAGGTTTAGAATTTTATTGTTACTAAAAGAATAGTATTAACGGTTTGAATTAAAAAATTATCGTAGCAGTTAATCTCATAATAATAAAATATACAATACGTTATCGTAAAAACGTTAATTTTCCTATTATAAACATCATCATAAAAATATGGCATAGGTCTGTTAGAAAGATAAATCTTTTTAATATAATTATATCGTATACAAGAGAAGAGAAGATCTTCTATATATTTTTTGTCAAATAAAAACCATAATGAATGATGCAAGAGATTATTAAAACAAGAAGATGAAGAAAAAAAAAAAAAAAAAGAGAAAGGTACAATTTTATTAGAAACAAAATGTTCTACTTCTTTCTATTATTCTGTGGTGGTAATTAAAGATCTTACATAATGCTAGCATCATTGAATTATCGTCTAGCAAATGGACACAAGAATTTACAAACTTTCTTTTTTTCTTATTTTAAAAAGAAACTCTGATTCTCTCTAAATGCTTAATTATAATAATAACGTAGCAGTGGAGCCATAATTTGTACGGGGAAAATAATCTTTTAACAAACTATATACAGATGGCTCCTCCATATACTTGTTCGGTTTTTGTGGAGGCATCTGTGGTTGATCCAGAGAAAGATCCATAAGAGGATCTTTTTCGACAACAACAAAACCTATCTATAAGTTCTGTAATATTATTTTTATCACATTCGTCTCTGAATAGACCGCTCGATGCATCATCCGTACAAGCAGATATAAATGTTTGTAGGTCATTCTTTGGAAAGCCATCTCGATAATAAGTCTTTATCGTATCATAGGCATCCATTATCACAGAAATAAATAAACTTAAAACGACATAAATGTACAAAGAAATGAAAGTATATAAATAAATTCTCGAGTACCACCAAAGCATCGGTGATTTGAAAGACGTTATTGAAAATGTCGCAAACATGTCATCACCGTTTATAAGTGCAAACAGACATTCAGAAGTTGTAGCAAGTGATCTAAATTTCATATGATACGGACCTAAAATTAACCACCCACAGAAAGTGAACCCGGCATATATCAATATAGCACATATAAGAAACCTAGCTACTTTAGGTGCAGCTTTTTTTAATGTTAAAATAACTACGTTATACGTTTTGAAAAAGCCAAGATATCGTAACACGCCAAACCATACCAATAAATTTCCCGTACCTAGAAATATACTGCATACGTTCCAATGATCGCTACCAAAATATTTTCTCTCTATTTGTTCTTTCACGGCAGAACCGATGATGATTAGAAGATCATTAATTATGATCATTATGTACCAGAGATTCAAAAATTCCAATCTACCTTCGAAACTCAATAGTTTTCCGTATTTCTTTTTGAAAAAATTCATCGTCTCGAATTTAAGCAATTGCGCTCTGAAAATGGCTCTCGAGCATAGGACAAGAGAGATAGTACAGATAAATATCACGAGTAAATTTAACAAAGTTCTCAAAGCAGACTCAATTTGATTGTCCATTATATACCGGGTATCACCTTTGCAATATAATCTTTGTGGTTCAGTTTCCAATGACAATAACATTTGTCCGTCTTGATCGCGATTATCAAAAATTATTTTAATATCGAACTGATAACAATCTGGTGGTGTCATAGGTCCGGCAGCTCTTAGATTAACAGTTTTAACGGCAAATTTCAAATATGCTCTTACTAAAGCAGAAAAATTTACAATAACATTTTGCGTAGACAATATATTCCTCGAGTTATTAAAGTTATCATGATATTCTTTAGTTATATTCACGCAAGTCTTTATGATTTCCTTGTCGAAGACATAACTTTCATTAAAGCCGAATATAATACTTTCCTTGTACCAGTATAAACATAATTTCACAGGTCCTGCGGTATTATCCTCAGCATCGTAAGAATACGAACCGATGGAATTATTAAGATTATAGTAGCCATTCAGAGCATAATCGATGGTGTCGAAAAATTCATCCTTTTTGTAGAGAGCTAATGGGCCAGTCGCAGGAGGATAGGCAGGTACCTATAGATATATTGATAAAATGATTAAAATTAAACAAGGACAAAAAATTTTTATCGATGTAACAAACGATTAGTTTGTTACATTTCGAAATAATTGTTTAACTTTAATGATCCAAAATAAATTTAGAATCGGTCTATTTAATTCATTCAAATATTAAGTCTCTTAAATTTTCTTCATTCAATATTCGGCATTTTGTCTTTTACTTTATCTTTTTCTTTTTTTTTTCTTTTTCTTTTTTTTTTTTTCCTTCGAATTGAATCAAAGCGCAAAGTAATTTATTGATCAGTTATTTTCTATTGACATTTTATCATTCTCAAATATTTACATATTCAGTTTTACCTCTTGCGTGTTGTCCCATCCACGTAAAAAGAGATGCGAAAATGTAATACGGTTGTCCCACGTGTAATTGACATGTATATAATTATTATGAGCAAATAGGCAAAGTTGTACGGTGACCAAAACTATTTTAATGACCTGTACGATGAACTTATACGGGAATCTTCGTTTGGCTTGCCATTTTTCGATTGGATTCATGAAAAAGAATCTAAGCTTCCTTCTCATTTTATCTTCGGCGAAGGTCGTCATGGCGCAATTATCGCGTCTTTCTGCGATCGGTCGATTGCAGCTTCACAAATATAATTCAGATAGAGTTAGAGTGAAATTAACATCTTTTTTCTTTCTTAATTTTTTTGTTTAAAACAGAATGATTTTTAATAAATCATTTATTCATCATCGTTTATACAGTTACTTTTATCCTTCGCACTTGAAATATTTGAGAAGATAATTTCTTATCGGTAATATGTTTGCCCGTTCTCGTTAAAACAAAGTTTCTTTCTCTCTCTCTCTCTCTCTTTATTTTTTACACACACACTTATATAGTCATATTTGATTTCAAATGTATAATTAGACATAACAGAACAATCTTATCTTTTGCATGTTACTGAACGTTGAACGCAATCTAAATCACGAAAATGTCGTATTTTTAACGATACGATATCTATTATATATTTGTGCTACTTGTGTGTCTATTAAGAAGTTAATATGAAATTATAAAAGGAAAATACTCTCCCTTCCGCCATTTTTTTCTCCCTTTTATTTTCTAGACTGATCGAACGATTTTTAACAATATTTTATTTTCCATCATTATTATTATTATTATTATTACTATTTAAATTGAATATACAATTTAAATTGAATATACAATATGGAGATCATTTGTAACAAAAATGTAGCTCACACGATTATACGTGAATTCATTAATATTAATGAACATTTACGTTTGATGTTAATTTCAAATTACAATTCATACAACTCTATATATATATATATATATACATACACACACATTCATACACATATATATATATATAAATATATACGTATGTATATATGTATAGAGAACACATGAAAATCTATGAACCATTTCATACGAAACTGATATACATAATACGTCGATTTAATTCACGATTCCTCTGAGCTATTATAATCATTTTCCTATAAAAAATATTTCCATCTATGGAATTTCAAATCATTCTTTCATTTTTCCCGCGCTTTTTCGATCCTTTATATTAAAATCCCTTTTATTAAATCACGTAGATGATAATTTAAAAATTTTCGATTGAAACGAAAATCACGTTATATATTCCAAATAATAAGATTAATTTATTACACTTCTATTATATTATATTATTTTCCATTTGATTATTAAATCTTGTCTCAAAAATATACATTGTTAAATTTTTATTACGTAATTGTAAATAATAACAATTCTTTATAGAGATCAATTGTTAGTAAAAGAAGAGAGAGGTGGACTAAAAATGAGACATTTAATGCGTACCTCTTATCGTGTGACGTAAATGATACGTAGTATCTTTACTTTATGAACAATAGAAAAAAATAAAGTTGAAAATAAGAATTATCATGGGATGATCGAGAAAGAAGAAGAAGAAAAAATAAAAAAAAATAAAAAAAAGGAAAGAAAGAAGAACTTACCAATAACACACCTTCATGATCTTGCATAAAACTAAATGTCTACATTTGAAACACTTGTTTCAAAGAGAGAAATTTTACTCGTCGACGTTTAACCTACTTTTTACAGGATTACTCGAGGAAACGAGTGAAACTGCTTTAAAATCGAAATGCATTAAGAAAGAAGAGAGAGAGAGAGAGAGAGAGAAAGAGATAAAGAGAAAGCACGATTATGGGAAAGACAAAGATACCCGAGCAACGTTTCTAACTGAACTGATTGACGAACGATTTATCAACTCATTCTTAGAACTCCCGCTATATTCCAAACAAGAGTGCGCTGCTTTATATGTTTATTTCCGACAAATCATAGAAATCGAAAGGTCGCCGTGTCTCATTTAAACAAGAACAATGGACGAACGCGAAAGATGATTAAAAAAAAAAGAAAAGATATACAGGAAAAGAACAGATAATATGTAATAATAGAAATGAGAGAGAGAGAGAGAGAGAGAGAGGAGAGAGAGGAGAGAGAGGGAGGGAGGGAGGGAGGGGGGGTAGAAAGAGAAAGAGAGAGAGAACGAAAATGAAAATAAAAAACAAGAACAATGTATAACGATTTAAACGAAATATTTCTTTTAATAAGATTATATGTACTGACCTTGAGTCATTGTGAAGAAGTCCATTCTCATTTCCATCCTCTCCTTCCTCGCTATCAAATGCATGACTCCAAAAATGATTTCTCAAAATACTATTACCAGTAACATTGGAAGAGTCCTCGTTTTGTATCCTATTACGTTCTTCCGTCATATTTCTTTTCCCACGAAAAAAATCGTCACTTTTGATAGATCCTTGATGATAAGACAATTGAAATGCATAAGTAATACGTAATAATATTTGGATTAATAGAAATGATATGAGCACTATGACGTTATTTCAATCAACTGAGTTAACGTCCAGCTTATCGATGGACGATGAAAGGGGTAAGAAGCTCGCATGCGTAATAATACGGTACATAATCATTGGTCGATGATCTATTAAAAATATCTTCATTCACGTTTTCTAATCACTTGATTGGAAATATATCCTTCGTTGTACTCGTTCAAAGAAAACTATAATTTATGTTTAATAGCTTAATGACAGTTTCTCCTCTAACGATACGTGTCATGATGTAAATAATAAATACCACCCACATGAACGTTCTAAACTCGACTGATCGCTGCGCTATCTTACGACTGTTACTGTAGGTACGCGAGAGTCACGTGACACTCTTTCGCGTTTGACCTCGGTTATTCTCGTGTATCATCGATCGAACTCGGCGACATGACGTCTCTTACTTATTAGCGCGCCTCATATGAAATCATTTTATAACGAGATTGAGTTTTAACGACGCGCTTCGAATTTATTACTCTTTGTTAATATGAAAATCGTGTGTTATATATAAAATATCAATCGGATAATAAAGGATAAAAGTTTGACGTTTGTTGATTAGAAAGAAATTATTATTCTGTGCTTTAAGTATAACTTTGTTCTTGTTTTATTAAGGATATATATATGTATATATATATATATATATATATATATGTATATATATATATATATATATATATATATATATATATATAAATAATAGAAATTTAAATTAGAAAAGTTGCTTGATTTTTATATAAGATTAAGAATGCAACTAGGCAATTATTTGAATGTACGATAAGTTAACGATAGACCGAGCATAACGAGATGGTATATAAAGTTCAAGTGATATTACACTTTCACTAGTATAATGAACACACTTGCGAAATATTACGTGAGACTATGAAAAGGTTTCCATATCGTCTGGTTTAATTATAGAGTTTAATTATAAATCATAAATTGTATCTCTTATTAAGTATATCTTATTCGAAATTACTTTTGATTCTATAAAAATACCCTTCGCTTTTTTATTTTTTATTTTTCTAAATAAAAATAAAGGACCGCGTTCTCTTTTAATTTATTTGTCTTTTTTTTTTTTTTTTTTTTTCTTAGAAATCAATAAATCACGAAAAACTTGACGACTTTCCTTTCTCGATTTTTTGTTATTTTTTATTTTTTATTTTTTATTTTTTTATATCTTTCATCAAATAAATTTTAAAAAAATTCTTTTCGCATGAAAAAGTATAACGCATGGCGATGATCGAATAACGAGGACTCAGCGTGTGCGCGCGTTCCACCACCTTATCGTCTTTGGTGTCTGCGCCCTCGGCAAAATGCTCTCCGCGCCAGCGTCGTCGTCCATTCGTCGTCGGATATCGTGCACAAGATACATACGTGCTGTTTTCCGAGTACTGTCGCGCGCGCGAAGTGTCCGTGCGAGGTAACTCGAGCTTCTTTCGACGATTGCAAGTACAGTCGTTTTTTATCTTTTCACGAATCAATTTCTATAAAATTGAAAGCTCTTGAAGTCGATTGTTTATAATTTGTCTCATCATTTCGAAAGAGAGACTCAGAGAAAAGAGAGACATAGACAGAGATATATATATATATATATATATATATATATATAGAGAGAGAGAGAGAGAGAGAAAGAGAGAGAAAGAGAGAGAAAGAAAGAGAGATTAGAAAACTAGAGAAATATTTTTTAATTTGAAATTCATCAATCTAATCAATCCTTTCACATGTGTTTCTTCTAATCATCAGTGATCAGATCTTTAAATATTTTTCTCCTGACTTGTCTGATCACGACAAGTTCAGTTAAAGCGCGTGTTACTGATCTGAGATATTTAATCTGGAGCATGGTGGATCAACAGGAAGAGATATCAAAAATAGTGGATCTTAACGTGGGTGGTATATCTTATACTACCACCCTGGATACTTTAACTAAAGAAAGTAATTCTCATTTGGGTATATTATTCACCGACGGACACATTCTACTTCGAAAGGATTCCACTGGAAAATATTTTCTTGATCGCGACGGTACTCTATTCCGTTATATCCTTGATTATCTTCGTGATCAACGTGTTGTATTACCTGAGGGATTAAAAGAACGAGAGAGACTTAAACAAGAAGCGAATTATTATGGTTTGTCTAATTTGGAACGAGCCATTGATGAAAAGAGCGAAGAGGGTGCAGGATCATCGACCTGTAGAAAACGAGCACCTGGATATATAACCATTGGTTATCGAGGAAGTTTTGCTTTTGGCCGAGAAGGTTTGACCGATGTTAAGTTCCGTAAAATTTCAAGGATCCTCGTGTGCGGACGCGTGGCTCTTTGCAGAGATGTCTTCGGGGAGACCTTGAATGAAAGCCGTGATCCTAATCATGGTATGTCAGATCGCTATACCTCACGATTCTTTCTGAAACATAATTTCATTGAACAAGCCTTTGACATGCTTCAAGAACAAGGATTTAAGTTAGCCGGTAGCTGTGGTTCCGGTACAGCTGGCGGTAATTTTGAATTACTTAAACCAGGTGTCGATTCTGAAGAAACTCGTTGGAATCATTACAACGAATTCGTCTTTGTACGCGAATAAACGCTTAACAACTTTGGCTCTCCTTTCGCGTTCGATTATACGCGATCGATTTGAACTTCATTCGACAAAGGATGAAAAAAGGATGGAAGGAAAGAAAGAAAGAAGATAGCTGATGTTACCTTCCAAAATGGAATGGTGATATCGTGTCGGCCAATACTACGGAACGTTCAACCTCGATCGTACGACGTGATAATATCGATTATTCTTCTTCGTTTTTCGCGAAGACTTCCTCCTTTATAAACTTCATCATCGACGTTAGTCGAAGAGAAGAACTTTCGAGGCTGCACAGAGAATAGGAAGTATGCACACACTGGTATGGCTTGTTATACTGATCGATGAACTCGAAGATGGATGGATTTTCTTGTTAAGAAGATCGTTCGGTGCTACTGGTAGAGATTATTTTGTCTTAACCACACATTAATTACAAGAGAGTATAAGATTAAATAATAATTAAAAAGAAAAGAACAGAAAAGAAAAGAAAAAGAAAGAAAGAAAGAGAAAAAGAAAGAAAGGGGAAAAAAAGAAAGGAAGAAAGAAAGAAAGAAAGCAAAAGTAACAAATACAAAAAAATAAAGAAGAACGAATAGATATAAATAATAATATTAATACGATCACAGCTCGACGATGGAGAATGAGTATCAACGATATCACTTCTTCGTTGTTTACTCTTTTCCTGAATCTTTGAAACAAAACAAAAAAACAAAACAAACAAACCAAAAGAAAATAAATAAATAAAAAAATAAAATGAAATAAGAAAATGCATTTAAAATATACTGGTACTTACATACATATATGTAGACGCATATATACATACATACGTACATACATACATATATACATACATACATACATACAAACGTATACATACACACATATTAATGTTCTTCTTTTGGTACAAATCAAAATAAATTCTAGCAATTTGTAGAATGGTGAATTTCTATATTGATTTTATTGGCAACGTATTTACGATCGTTGCACACGAATCTTTATTCCGATTCTACGAGATACAATGTCGATACAGTCCAAAGGGATTTACGTGGTACTGATCGCGCAATGGATTTGATAACGATGAGAAACTGTCCTAGACCGGCGAAAGGAGAGACTAGTTCGTTCGTTCGTTCACTTTGTCGCTTCGTCATTTATTACGGAACAAAGATAATTTTATCGTCAGATTGAAAGAAGGAGAATGAAAGGAGAATAAAATAAAAGGGAGATACTATTTTACTGTTGGGTGTAAATGTGGAATGAGGAGAGTTCGCCGTTAGAGTCTATTATTTTTGTTTTTAACGAAGAATAAAAATGATTAATAGACGAGAAAGTGGATCCAAAGATTTAATAGAATCATTTTTCAATCGAACTAAATTGAATATCGCGAAGAGAATCCAAAGCTTTCCTCTATCGGTTCTTATATTTCTTTTGAATAAAAGATGATAAAAAAAAAAAAAAAGAAAAAACAAAAAAAGAAAGAAAAAAAAAGAAAAAAAAAGAAAAAGAAACAAAACAGGAAATGAGAAAGAAACGCATTAAAAACGTTTATAAATAGGTCTACGTATATCTTTTGTTTTTTATTTATTTATTTTTTTCTATCTACTTCTATCGTAGTTTTCGTGTTGTAGAAGATCGAAAATTAAGTGATTAGATGAATAAGTGAAAAAAAGGAATAAAATGAAAAAGAAAAAAAAGAAATAAAATGGAAAAAAAAAGAAATAAAAATAAGAAAAAATACAGAAAAAAAAAGCTAAAGAATAGCAAGTAGTTGAGACTCTTAAAATTAATTATAAGAAAGAAAGAAAGAAGGATAAATAATTATCGCTTTTAGAGAGAAATCCTACTACGATAAATATTAATTTATATACTCGTTATATGATATACATATTCGATATTGACAAAGAATAAAAAAAATAAAATAAATAAATAAATAAAAAAAAGGGGGAAAAAAAATAACCAAAAATCTGGAGAAAATAAAAGACTCGAACTTTGTTCCTCGAAGTAGGCGAAATTGATACAACGAAATTAAGTTGAGCGATCTCGCTTCTACCTGTAAATCCTTCTTTGAGCGATTATAGAAATTTCACATGCATACATAAATATATAAAGTTGCAAATTGTTCTTATATTAATATATACATTATACATAGATACATACATTATAGATATGGATAATAAACATATCGTACAATTTATAATATCCTTTTCGCTGATACTCGACAAAAAAAAAAAATATATATATATATACATATATATATATATATATATATATATATATATATATATATATGTATGTACATGTATATATTTATATAAAAAAATATACACACACGTACACGCACGTATGCAAAAAAATCGAGATTTCTATTTTCCTCGATAGATTTATTAAAACGATATTAACATCTCTACGTATAAAATTATTATTATTTCTTTTTATTGTACATAATACGTACAAATGTATGTATAATAGGAGTATAAATAATAGGAGTACGTGTCCTATTTCAAATAGACTTTCTATTATCATTTATATCCATGAATAGAAATAAAATTCTTAATAACGTCCAACGTTTTATAATTGTTATTCAATTCGATGAGAATTTCTTATAGTAATCTTTTGCGGCCAAATTGATTAGAATTGCCATTAATTACGTGAAATTACATTTCTATACTCTTTTATTTCTAATAAAAGCAAAAAGAGAAAGGTAATTATTATCTTTCATTAATAATTATTATATTAATAAGAAAAATAATAATGATTATTATTATTATTATTATTATTATTATTATTATTATTATTATTATTATTATTATTATTATTATTATCAATATAATTGCGATGAAAGACGTTCGTTCAATTTATCTGAATAAATGAGGACAGTTTCTCCGTTTCTTAATGTCTACGATTTTAACAATGAATGTTCCTTGTAATGTTTCTCGATAACACAAGTAGAACTTCTTTTATTATATAATATATATAAATATATATATATATATACATATATATATATATATATATATATATATATATATATCACAATCGCTTTCTAAAGACATTGTATAAAAATGCTTTTCTTACTCTTTTTCTCTTCTTCGAGATAAAATTGATAAATATTGGCTTGGACTGTGTCGTCGCCATTGCGTAATAAGATTTTCAAAAAAAAAAAAAAAAAAAAAGAAAAAAAAAGAAAAGAATAAAAAAAGAAAGACAAAAGGAAAAAAAAAACAAAAAAGGGAAAGAAAAGAACAAAAACGAAGACCATAATTATTTTTCACGTGTAATCAAAGTTTTTTTTTTTTTTTTTAAATACAAACGTACTCATTTTTCCAACTCCTTCATGAGATATTTAATAATAAACGTTATATAACAATATAGAACTTATATATAAACGTTAATATAAAACTTCAGTTTTCAGCTTCTACTTCGTAAAAATGAGTTTCGTTTGAAATGTGAACCATATATTTCTTTCTTTTTTTATTTATTTATTTATTTTATTTTATTCTTCTTTTCTTTTTCTATTTCATTTTGTTACTTTGCATTTTATTTCTCTGTTCGTGCAATAAAGGCGTTTCAGTTCCGTGCAAAAAAAAAAAAAAGAAAAAAAAAATAAAAGAAAAGAAAGAAACAAACAAAAAAAAAAAGAAAAGAATTTAGGAGTTACAAATTTGTTTCTCCCGTAGATTCATTTGAAATTTATATCTTTCATTCTTTTCTCATCGATACACTTTTAACATGTGTGTAAAATAGGACGGATATAGAAGTGTATATTGGTTTTCTCTGTTACCTTTTAAAATGAGACGCATCAATTGAGAATTGATTCGATATTTGATATCTGACGATCTGTGTATGAATGTTTCAAAGAATTTGTTAAAAATGAAAAACAGTGATATCTAAATGAACATATAATCACACACACACACACACACACACACACATATATATATATACATCTACATTTATATACACAATATACATACAAATATGTTCATATATATGAATAAAATACGATTGAATATGTTACATTTAAAGATATCTTTTAAAATTGATATTATAAATATATATCTCGTGGGTAACAGCAAACAGGATGATAAATCATCCGTAATAATACATGATTTATAGAACACCAGGAAATAAATACATAGATACACGAACGCCCAACTACACATTCATACACATAAAAGGATCCTTCGGAAAGCTTTGTTAACGAGTTCGTGTTCATTCGAGTTATATAGCCATCGATTAATATCGATGAAATTGTTTATTACGTTCTTCCGTCGCAGAACGTAAAATTAGACGTACGTTGGTTGATATACCGAAGGATGCTGGGTCAAGGAACAATTTCTATTCATGAACGTAGAGTAACTAAATCGATCACGTAATATCAACAGGCTTAACTATTTCGTAACTATATTGAATATAGACAATTTTTAAAAGATTATTATCAATTATTTTTATTCTTTTTATTTATTTATTTTTTTTTTTTTCTATTCATGCATTATTACGTGTTAAATTGATATCAAATTTTATCGGTATTATTTTCGTTTCATTAAATAATGGAGTACATTTCTTTCCCTTTCATTTTTTTCTTTGTTTTTTTGCTCATTGAAAACAATGAAAGTATTTTTTGAAAAAAAAAAATATATATATATATATTTATTTATTATTATTATATATTATTATTGTAATTATTATTATTATTATTATTATTATTATATATATATATATATATATATATATACAAATAGATATATATATATATATAAATATATATAAAATAGTACGTGACGAAGAGATTATTAATGGAGATTTGCACGAACGATGCACTTAATAGAGAGTCGATCGGTTGGAAATTTTGACAAGACAGAATTCGTGCTTTTGTATGTCAATGATTTCACGCTTTAGCGAGACTTTGAGAGGAACAATCGAACGATATGCTGTGCTTCGTGTTTCTAGTGGACAAAGCGGCTATGTTAAACAATATAATATAATCTATCTGTCGTAGGGTTTTCTTTTTGAAAAAGGAAAGAAACGCGTGTTTGTTCGTTCATCCTCGGGGGATGCGTTTCATTTGTAAAACAGTGAATAAAGCGTCGTTACATTGGAGCAATATCGAACGACACGATCTCCTACTCTCATTCTCTCTTTCTTTCTTTCTTTCTTTTTCTTTATCGCTTTTTTCCCTCTTTCTGTATCGTCTCTTTTCCCAAACGTGTCGTTTCACTAGGACGAAGTAGTAGAGTTTAATCGAACACATCTCCCATCTGTAACATAACACTCAGTATGATCTTCTTTTATGGACTCGCGTTTTAGATTTTCTCGATAAGGATCCACTCGATCTGTTGAAAGTGAGAAAATATTATATAAGCTTTAGATGAAAAGATAAGTGCTAGAGGGAGAGAGAGAGAGAGAGAGAGAGAGAGAGAGAGAGAGAAAGGGATAGAGTGATCTTTTTGAAAAAAAAAATCCATTTTAATACTCGCTCGTCAATTCGTGCAGGCTTAAAACGATATTTTACTTTCTATACGTATTTTATAATAAACGCCTTTATTTTTATGGCATTTTTCAATTCCAATACTTCGTTATCCGTTGTCCAATAGTTTCCTCCTATTTGTCCAAGCTAAAAAAAATTTGTTAATGTCGGAGGAAAAATGAACGATCAAAGATTAGTTCAAATATAATTTCATTTTTAATTTTGATCCACTCAAATAGATTTATTTTTGATCCTTTCTATTTAACGAGATTCATTGATCCTCGTTTTTTTTTTCTCTCTCTTTTTTCTTTTTTCTTAATCTGCATACGTTCTAACACATGTTAATCTTAATAATTATTACAAATACAATAGGATCATTATTTTTGTCGTTTATCTTTTCAAATGCGTATTATTTTCAATCCTTTATATTTTAATTAAAAAATTCCTTGATCCTAGGATTTCTATTTTTTTTTTTTTTTTTTATTTTTATTTTTTCTTTTCTTCTCTTACACGTACGACAATTAATTTGAAATAATTTGATTTCGAATCTAAACATTTTTATTTTCTAAATGGATATTATTTTGGTAAATATCACGTTTACACGTAAAAATGTGTGACACGTTTTCGTTTGAACGAAGCTTATTGAAGCTGAATGATTTAAAGTCTACGCATGTTCTAACACGCGTTATAACATCTATTATCATACATTAACATGCAACTCGCGTGGATATCGCCGTGAACGATATTTACCCTTCACCCTCCTCTTTTTCACCACCAATCTTCCTTTAATTCTCCCTGCCGGTTTTTCTGCGTAGACAATTGGAAAATTATACCAGATGGTGTGTTATCATCGTTTTATATCTTATAAATATAAAAAGCTTGAGTTTTTCGAAGAATGTTTCTGTAAAGAATGATGGCACTGTAAAGAAAACAATGGAAATAAGAATCTCTGATATTATGTTAATGTCATATAACTTTCATATTGTATCACATCATGGTGCCGAGGGATGATGATGATATATCAAAGAAAACTGCACGAAATGATTTTTATCTATTTTTCCATCGTTTCACATTGTTCAATTTAATTATATATATATATACGAACGACTTATATACTTTGCAAACGAAAGTTTATACATTATTATTTCTCCGTAGAAATATAATGAAGATTAAACATTATCGTGAATAATAAGTGAATTCATTTATTTATTGATTAATTGATTTATCCATTTTTTTTATTTTCTTTTTTCTCTTTTTTTTCTTTTTTTTTTTTTTTATTTAATGCAGACGAATAAGAGTAGAATAAGAATAGAACATTACAGATATCGTTTTAATTCGTAAATAGTGAAATTGATCTCATAGAAGTTGTTAAGATCTCGTCTTCGTACAAAAAAGAAAAAAAAAAGAAAAAAAAGATAACGCAAAAAAAAAAGAAAAAACAAAAAAAAAAAGAAAAAAAAGTAAAGAAAAAAAAAGAGAAGGAGAAATATCGAGTCTTGATAAAAAATGATCGGGGGTGGAGTGGGGGGGGGGGCGAAAGAAAAAAGAAGAAGAAGAAGAGGAAGAAAAAAGGAAAGAAAAGAAAGAAGAGAAAGAAAAAAGAAAATATTGCGCTCGTCAACTTTTCGTCATTATTAATCGAACCATTAAAATTCCATGAATAATTTTCTCCTTAAATAATCGACGGTATTGTACGGCGTATTATAATTACGATTATGTGGTACGAATTAAATAAAACTAAGGATAATTATATTATAACTTGGTGACAAAATAAGACAGCGTGAAAGAACAGGCGAGTTTAGATTAAAACGGCCTTGAATAAAAGACAGTGCTGCTATCGCGTGTGTGATATTAAAATATAACTAATCTTATGTAAAAGAGGAATAATGCATTCAATGAAAATGTAAATGGAAAAAATTAGAGGCGTTTTTTAAAGCCTACATATATGCACGCACACACACGCACACGCACATATATATATGTATGTATATATGTGTGTGTGCGTGTGTGTGTATATGTAAAAAAGAAGAGAAAGAAAGAGAGAGAGAAAGAGAAAGAGAGAAAGAGAGAAAATGATAATCCAATATGTATCGAAAGTTTACTTCTTCGATAGAGCTTGGAAAGCTCTCATCGTAAACATCGATGAAAAGGACGATAGCAAACAAAAAATTCTATGTTCTCGAGCTCTATCTCCCTTGTTCTTTTACGTCTCGTATAGAGAGGCTCTACTTCGTAGATTAGATGTGGTTACGTCCTTCCGTTCATCGCGAAAGGAAAGAAGTCGGAATTCAGAGGTGCCCAGAATACGACCGACGATCGAAAGAAATAGGAGAAGGCCAATCGTACGTTAGGATTTCGGCTACGAGCTAAAAGATATTAGAAAGACGAGGAGGGGGAAGAAACTTATAGTAATTTCTTATTTCTCTTTTTCTTTGTTTTCTCTTCTCTTCCTTTTTTTCTTTTTTTTTTTTTATCTTTTTCTCCCCAATCTTTTTTTTTCTCTTTCCCTTTCCTCGTTGATAAAAGAGATGAAAAAAGAAAAAAATGACTTCTTTTCTTCGCGACGATCAGAATTTCACGAGTTAGAAAAAGAAACGGTGTTATAGATAGTCCGTAAGAAAACACCATAAGACAACAGTGTAAATCATTGTAATTATGTGTATATACATATATATATATATATATATATATATATATACACATACATACATAAAAAAAACAAGATTAAATAATGGAATAAAAAGATGATACGTGTGTGAATAGAAATGTGCTGACTTTTTACTTTGATATTTTTTCTTCTCGATATCCCTATTCTCTCTCTTTCTCTCTCTCTCTCTCTCTCTCTCTCTCTCTCTCTCTCTCTCTCTCTCTCTCTCTCTTTCCGAATATTCCTACCATCTGTTTCATTCAAATACTAAAATTCTACGACAACATACTAGCGAATAAAACCGACGATAAAATCACATTTACGGTGATCATTCTTCTGATAATATAACGTTCTTCTCGAAGATAAATCTCTCGGGATGGTAAAAAATAAACATGAAAATATTGTGAATATCAAAAACTCTGTTTCTTTTTTCTTTCTTTTTTTTCTTTTTTCCTTATTTGCACGAAACACATGATAACCTATTACTCGTAGAAATTGTTTAATACGAAATTATTACCATCTTCGCATCTTCTATATAGATAAATCCTATCTTCTATGATTTTACGAAGAAGAAAAGAAAAAAAAAAGGAATAAATAAGAAAAGAAAAAATAAAAAATGGTAGGAAGAAAAATAAAAAGGAAAAAAATAAATAAAAGAAAAATATTTGAAGCAAAAGCAAAGGATCCAAGAGAAACTGAAATTGGGCCATTTAATGACACGGTAGGTAGGTTTCTCTGTATAAGAGTTAAACACCTTAAATAATACAGAAGGTCGAGCTTTAGAAAATGTTGAAAAGGCTACACTTGACTATATAAGACTACGAGTGGTCTACTTAAGAGTTCTTCTTTTTTAACGATTTATATCATTTATCTAATGATCTATATTGTATCATTTTGATTGTCGTGTAGATCGAGTTTCTTTATATTTCTTTCAGAATGTAGAATAAAAATTGTCTTCGTGATAACAAAATTTGCTCATTTCTTAAAGCGATCAGGGGAAAAAAGAAAAATATAAAATGAAAACAGTGGAAGAAAGAAGAAAGGTAAAAAAAAGAAAAAAAAGGAAAATAAAGAAGAAGAAGAAAGAAGAATTATAAAAACAGTTTTAAGATCGTACAGCTGTTGTTTCTAATTTGTTCATTGTAAGGGAAAGTAAAGTTGCTTCTTGCTCGCAAAGGGTTGAAGTGCCGTAGGGCAGCTCGCTCGTTTATATTTTTAAACCGATTATATAAGCAAAGCTCTCGTATCTCTGCTTACTGGGAACTTTAAAGACGATAATTACAATATTGTTCACCTACATGAATACAAAAATGATTTATTTTTATCGAGGTGAGTTTATTAATCGAGTGGCCTTTGAGAAGTGAAATATAAAAAATTAGATTTGACGAAGTCAAGCGTTCCAGTGACGGCTAAAATGTCTGGATGGTTCTGTCTTAACGAACCTGTCACCGGAAAACGATTGGAAGTAAATTCGATTGACTTTTCCTCGAACGAATCTTTCTTAAACTCACGGCATTGGCTGTGTTGAAGTTTGCAGGAAGCAATCTGTTGCTTGAATTCCAAATATATTATTGGAGATAATTTCTGAGTAGTTTTTCTTCTTTAGATTTTTTATTTTCTTTTTTTTTTAAATTAACTATGAATTAATAATAATACGTATTGTTTCATTTTTAAATATTCATTTGTCAAATGAGACAAGAAGTATCCTTTGAAATTTTTGCTAGAGCCTGGATATATGCAACCATGCATGCACGCTTGCAAAGATTGATACTATAATTTTCAACGCTTCCTAACGATAAATTCTCAAACTTATTTTGTAAAAAATGTCTCTGACGAAAGGCAATATTTTCTACATGCGTGGTTCGAAGAAAATCCTTTTAGGTACGATCGTAAAATTTGGTATTATATTAAGAAAATTATTTCGATAACAAAAGATGCTTTTTATTGTTTTTTTTTTTTTTCGAATCACCTAAGAAAGGAATTTTTTCTTTTTTCTCTTTTTCTTTTTTTTTTCTTTTTCTCTCTTTGAAATAACACAAGTATTGGCTAAGTTAAAATGAGGGTTAAGATGAAAAACTTCGAAAATGAATTTCATCTTTGCATAACTCCTTGAAATAACGTCCTTACTATGCGCTTGGTTACGGCAGATGGCAATTTACTCTTCGCCTTGCTCCATTAAAGCCATATTAATAAGCAATCTGCTTGCAACCATGTACCTTCCTTCCGGCTAAACCATATTCGTTAACTGAATAAACTAGTTGAAGTGAGACTCAGGATTAATCAGGTACGCATAAAAATAAGTCATCCGAACGATTGATTAATCCATTTGGATTAAAGTAGAAAAAAATATATTACTAATATTATTCAATCGAGACGTTCAATTGAAAATATCATTCTACGATTCTTCCATTTTTGTTTATTATTGATTTTATTTAGAAATTACGCGTAACGATTAAACGAAAAATAATATTACATATTTGTTAGAACAAATAAACTGAGATAGTATGAAAAATTTTTTAATTAATATGATAATCCTTAAAATGATATATATACATATATATATATATATATATATATATATATATATATATATAACGATATATCACAAATAATATATTTAAAAACAGTTTCTTTTCTAACAGATTTAAAAGAAGACTTAGATAAACATACATTGGGAACGCTTTCATATTTTTATTCCCTTTACTTTCCTTGAAATTACTCTTGTGGGAAACTCTCAGCCAGGACATCTTGTTATGGAATCATTTATAAATTATGTATTCCATATCATCTTATATTTTAAATCCTTAGGAATAATCTTTCTCATTAATTTTTCCTCGTAAATGTAAAAAAGCTCGATCCTTTTTATTTTTCCTCAAGAATATATAAGTATTTAAAAATATTTTATATCCGCAAAATTAAAAGACAAAAAAAAAAAAAAAAAACAAAAAAAGAAAAAAAAATATTTTTTCATACGCTTTCTTACATCCTATGCATTGTATGAAAATTTATTTAAAAACGTTTGCGAATTAAATCCATCGCTCCAACTCGTTTTAAAAAAGTTTCTTATTTTTCATTGACAAATGTGTACGAAAGAAAAGAAAGAAAAGAAAAGAAAAGAAAAAAAAAAAGAAAAGAAAAAAAGAAATAAAAAAGAATACGACATCATACTTTTTTCCAATTTTTAACGATTCATACCAAGCCAACGGGATTTATCTAATAATTATTAATCTTTTCACTTTTAAAAGTTACAATGTGCACGGCCAAATCAATTGAATCGTGATCATTTCTTTTTCTTTCCTTTGATCGAATTGATTACACGATATCTCTTCGAGTTATTTCAATTATCGTCGGGATTTTTAATGGTTTCAACATCGATCCTAATTCTTCCTTCTTCTTCTTCTTCTTCTTCTTTTTCATCTATTTTTTATCTATCTTTCCTTTTCCTTTCTCCTCTCCTTCCGTGGATTTCTTTCTTGTTGGTTGAAACGAACACCAAAAAAAAAAAAAAGAAAAAAGAAATGAAGGAAGAAAGAGAATGAAAAAAAAAAAATTTATTGTTTTATCAGCCGTCTGTTATCCTGTCAAAGTTCCTCATTATGAATCGATCCATCCAATCTGGTAATTACAATGCCACGAAGGCCGACCTGGAGTAGAACATTGTCGAGAATGCGAGCAATTGGCAGGACTCAGGAATACCGGAAATGCGTCCTACGCAATACCAATCGTTCCTGTATTCGCGAAGTGACGCCTCTCTATCTCTGTCTGTTTGTTTGTCTATCTCTATCTATCTATCTATCTATCTATCTATCTATCTCTCTCTTTCTCTCTCTTTATCTCTGTCTACGTCTGTCTCATTCACTTACACTTATCTTTACGTATACATTTTATTCATCATTAATGCGGTAGATTTGTTTGAGAAAGAATCGTGTAAAAACTCATGTATAAAGTTAATAAGCAAAAAATATTATAAAAATGGAAATTCTTTTATTTTTAAAAAAACAAGATAAAAGAAAAGAGTGATCCATTTAAATGTCATTGAAAATAATTTTATATACATTAGACTTTTTATCATGTAGTTTTTAAATTAAATTTGCAAGCATAACGATTTCTTTTATTTGTATAATAAATAATTTTTATTAATGGAAAAAAAAAAGAAAAGAAAATTAAATAAATGAAAAGAAAAGGAAAGGAAAGAAGATTATCGTTAAAAAGAAATGAGTACTTTATTTTTTCTTTTTTTTTTTTTTCTTTTTTTTTCTTTTTAATAGGAAATATTTCTCAATTTAAATACAACTCTAATCATTTATATCGTTATCAAAGTTCATAGAGGAAGAAATAAGGAAAGAGAATCTTTAAAATGAAATTCTAAAGATATCGAAAGCATGAAATGGTTTTTAGAAATCGCGATGCAAATATATAAAATCTAAATGCAATCGAACGTGCCTCAGACGTGTCGTGCGTTTTCAATTTTTTTTCAATTTTTCTTTTCTTTCCCTCTCTCTCTCTCTCTCTCTCTCTCTTTCTCTCTTTCTCTGAATTTTTTCAAGCGTGAAAATGAGATTCGTACTTTAACGACGATACGAATGGGATTAAATCTTTTGTTAGGTGAAGTTCTCATTACTTTTCGGTATTACAAAAAAAAAAAAAAAAAACAAAAAAAAAAAAAAATAAAAAAAGAAAAAAAAATAAATAGCTTCATATTTTCTTCTCGATGATAAATATTGCCACTTGAAGTGAAAGTATTTTTTGAAACTTTCAAAAGACGTCGTACGTCTCTGTCTCTCTCTCTCTCTCTCTCTCTCTCTCTCTCCCTCTCTCCCTCTTTCTCTAACGCGCGCGCGCTCTTTCTCTGTTCTTAACAATAAGTAAATAGATTCACTTTAAGATAAAAGCCGAAAAAAGGGATGAAACGTGGTGTTCACGAAATATCGAGTTAATGAAGCTCGAAAAGTAGAAAAGTGGCAAGGGTGGGGAGGGTTAGCGGACATTGATTTATTACATACATGTATGTATGTGTATATAGGGACGTGTAGACATATCTATATATATATATATATATATGTATATATATATATATATATATATATATATACTTATATGTGTTTGTGTTCTTGTACTTCGCGATAGAAACGATTTAGCTCAATGATCTTGTCAGCTTTCAATAGTCTCATTATTTTACAATGCAGCTTCACTTCTAATTGGCTACATCGAATATACACACACAAACATCGCACACATACCACACACACAAATAAAAGTAAAAAGAAAGAAAATGGAAAGAAAAGAAAATAAGAAAAAGGAACGAAGGAAGAAGGAAAATAAAAAGATTTCATTAGTTCTCTTCCTTCGTTGCACTTAAGTAAATACGAACTCATCCTTCTTGAACTTAAGCTCAAATATAAATTACGTCGTTTAAACACGTAAAGAAAAGTTTAACATTAATGAATCCTTTAAAAAGAAAAGAAAGAAAAAGAGAGGAAGGAGAAGAAGAAGAAGCAGAAGAAGAAGAAGAAGAAGAAGAAGAAAGACAGAAAAAAAAGTAGAAGATAATTTCGATCTCAATTTATTGGAGTTAATATTGAATTAATTTCTATCATTAATTATCCTTTAACGTTTAAAAAGAATTTTTATTGATAATGATTCGGCATTATCGTGGATCTTTTTATTTCTACAAATAAAACAGTGACAAAAGAAGAAATTGAAGAGAATAATTGTGATAACAGAGGTTAAAGAGAGAAAGAAAGAGAGAGAGAGAGAGAGAAAGAAAAAGAGAGAGAGAGAGAGAGAGAAAGAAAAAGAGAGAGAGAGAGAGAGACGGACGATGGTAGAGAAGTGTTAAAGATATATATAAACATTTTTTCTTCTCTTCTGTCTAATGGTAAAGGTAAACTCCTAAACAATCTATCATATTCGATGGTGTGTTCGATCTTGCTGATTCGATGGTTTGAAATGTACTGAACGTACGTTCGGTTTGATCAATAAAACTAACGCGCAAGCGTAGTCCTGGAGTATGTCTCTTGATTTCTCGGTGGTAACCCTCTCTCTCTATCTTTCTCTCTTTCTCTCTCTCTTTCTCTCTCTGTCTCTCTCTCTGTCTCTCTTTCTCCTCCGCCTACATTTTCATCTCGAACGGCTAATGGGTTGATAAGAGCAAAGTCACGACTTAAGGGACATACAATATATACATGTATATTATACTTGTATACGTAATGTATATGTATGTATGTACATAAACGTATACAGTGGAACGCTTATAAAGAGTGCCAAAGGATTACCAACGAGGTTATAAAAAAAAGAAAAAAAAAAGGAAAAAAAAGGAGAAAGAAAAGAAGAAGAAGAAGAAGAAGAAGAAGAGAAACTAGAGAGATAAAAAAAAAATAAAGAAAAAAGAAAACGAACCAAAAAAAAGAAACAATAATAATAACAACAACAACAATAACAAAGGGATAAATGTCTCATGATGCCTTTACTTCCTGTCTCTCTTGGCGCTTTTTGCTCATATCTACTCTTTTTTCTTTTTCTTCCTTTTTTTCTTTTTGTCTTTCTTTCTTCCTTTTCCTTTTTTTCCCTTTTCCCTTTCCTTTCCTTCCCTTCGCCAAGCTACCATTTTTTCACAAAGCCAGTTCCTCTCACGATCTCTATTTCCTTTGTCTTACAAAGGTTGAGTCTTGACAAATAAAAGAAAGAAAAGAAAAAAAAAAAAAAAACAGAAAGAATTGAAGGAAAAAGAGAAGAAATTCAAAAAAAGTGAACAGAAATATTCCTTCTTACTTTCTTTTATTTTTTTTTTTTTTTTTTGATCAACGTAAGAAGATGTTTTCGTCTCATTCTATCTGTCTCTCTCTCTCTCTCTCTCTTTTTTTACTTTATCTTCTTTTTCACGAATGCGATGGAATTTATCGTGAAAGTTTACTATCTCATTTCTTATTTTTTTCTTTTTATTTTCCTCTCTCTCTCTCTTTCTCTCTCTCTTCCTTTTTCCTTCGTTTTTTTTTTTGATTCTATCTTCTTCTTTCCTTTTTTTTAATTTCCTGCTTTCAAGATAAGCGGCTTGCTTTCAAGACGGTCGTCTTCCCATCGATTTTATCGGGACTTGATTTTTGTGATATTTTATTAGGGGAACGTCTTGAAAATGATGTTAAATATTTTCTCCCATCTCTCTCTCTCTCTCTCTCTCTCTCTTCTATCTATTCATCCATTGTTCGTATAATTACGGAATAATTTTTGTTAACATTGGTTAATGGCAATCGATTCATTTATGTTGATATATATATATATATATATATATATATATAGGAGCTATCTAACGTTCACAGGTGGACAGACCATATTGGAATTCGTTTTAATGCGTATCTAGTATTTGGAGAATACCTGATTGGAAATCACCGTCCTATCTCGTGTTCGCTTGCAATTGAATTAGGTTGGGACCGTGGGATGAGTTTGGATGTGCGGTAGCACCCTTGATTAAGCCGACCGAAGGGGGACCACGAGAGTTTGACACAATCGTGGTCTCCTGGTTAATCAAGCTACGATTCGAGATACCTAAAGGAATTTCGTATTAACAACCATTGTTGTCTGTCTTGTAACAAAAAGGATTCAGTCAAATAAAACATTCACAAATTATCTTTATGATTCTCTCTCTCTCTCTCTCTCTCTCTCTCATTCTCATTCTCTTTTTGTTTCTTTCTCGTTAGTATCGATTTTCTTTTTGTTTTATTTTATTTTAAACTAGTACTAGTTAAAATGAAAAGAATGAAGAGATAAAGATAAAAGTGCAATCATTATTATTTCATTCAATGTATCTACTACTGTTTTTTCGTAGAGACAAAAGGAAAAAAGGAAAAAAAAAAGAAAAAAGAAAAAAAGAAAAAAGAAAAGAAAAGAAAAGAGAAGGTCAATTGTTTGATCTAATTTAACCTGGAATTGACATTTATTTTTTTACATTTGTTGGAACTCATTAAGAAACACACGATCTCTTTAATATTTCAAATGTATCCTATGTATGTATATACATATATATGTATATATGTAAACTAGTAGATGTTACTTGCAATGAAAATTTACGATGTTTAGAAACGTAGTAGTAATTTGTAATTCATGGGTTATTTTAGTTAGCGAACGAACGAGAAGGGAGCATATAATTAAACTATTAGAATGTAAATACGAATTATTCTCCATTCTCGTTTAATATCCTCGCTAAGTTTAAAAGGACAAATTGTAAGTTTCATTAAGAAGAACGAAATGTTGAATTCTTAAAGTTGTATTATTGTATTACGTGGGAGATTTAAAGGAAGGATTTAAGAAAAAGAAAAAGAAGAAAAAGAAAAAAGAAAAGGAATAAAAAATATCCCTCTTCACATTTTTCATCGTGTCGCGGTCGTGTAACTTACAGTGAAAGATTTGTTAACCACCCTCGAACACGATGATAAATACGCGAAATTCTACCTGGTATTCTTCTGATAAGTAAGATCCTTTCATTTATCTTATAACTTTTACAAAATTACGAAGTGAATAATTTCCTTTAAAAATCATTTGTTTTGGAAAACACATTGTAAAAGAGGAACGAAAAAGAGGGAGAGGGGGAAAAAAGGAAAAGAAAAAGAAACGAAAAAAAAAAGAGAAGAGAAATAAAAACAACGCACGCTCGACGCGCATAGATTGAATGAAGTCGAATCGAAATGTAAAGAAAAAAAAAAAAAAAAAAAAAAAAGAAAAGAAAAGAAAAAAAAATAAACGAAAAAAAAAACGTATAACGATATCACTATAACGAATCAGATAGAAATTATCGATATCTAGTCTCATTAAACGATAAAACCTTCCTTCGGAAACCCTTGAAATGGTTTCCCGTTGTTATTCCTATTTCTACTCTTGCGAGACCTGGAATATCAAATTACCGGGAGGGAATGAAGTACTTTGTTCTAAGAATCAATCGAACCTATTCCATTATATTCCTATTCCATTTTCACATGAGTTTTACTCATATATCTCTTTCTTTCTTTCCTTTTTCTTTTTTTTTTTTTCTTTTTTTCTTTTATCAAATTTTTAAATTTCTCAGTCAAAAGAGATTCAATTTTATACAGGTTTCCACTGTAAAGTTCTCACGTGATTTCCAAAAATCAATCATTCTATTTCAATTCTTTTTTAATTTCATTTTCTATTTTTTTTTTCTCTCTCTCTTTTTTTTTTCTTTTTTTTTTTTTTCTTGCAGATTGCACAAATCACAAGCCTAAGAATCTTTCGACCTATCTCTGTGTTATTGACACATGTAGAAATTTATTATTCAACTGTGTGATCCTGTGCAATACGATTTGTGTTAGTTTACCTTTTTGTTTTAAGTAAATTTCTTTCTTTTCTTTCTTTCTTTCTTTTTTTTTTTGTGTTTTTTATCGAAAAAGAAAGAAAATCCATTAACGTTATCTATTTTTTAAACGACAAAGGTTTGGCAAAGGGGTTGAGAGTAAGCGGATTTATTGATAATATTGAAAAAAATGAAATTGCATCTCTCGTGTGGTACTTCGAAAGTATTTCAATTTTTTTTTTGTTTTCTTTTTTATTATAAAAGAACGGGAGATTCCAATTTTGTTCTATTATTTTTGTTGTTGACCTTATACGTGAGACAAGTCGCCAAGGGAATTTCGATATCGTGACAAAGGAATGAAACGTTTGACACATAGAGTTATCTCGAAAAGTTTTTTCGAAATCGTTAGAAAACCGCAAGTAGAAAACCGCAAATGGTGGTGAATCTGTTGCACGTGTATGTATCTGTGTATGTGTTTGTATATATATAATATATATATATATATATACAGTTATAGAGGTCGGGAAAAGAAAAGAGAATAGAAACGAAACAATATATCCGATGAACAAGTTAAAAGAATTTTTCTGCTTCAAAACGGTCAGAACATTCGATTTCTTTTTTATCCCAACCTTATCTTATATTCTTACCAACCAAAGAGAGTTTTGAAAGAAAGAAAAACTATTTCGAAGTCTCGGATATTGTGAAACAAAATTTATTCTGCATTTGACTGTGAATGTTTTGAAATTGTTTATTCTTAAGGAGGGGGGCACTGAAATAAATTTAAAGATAAATAAAGATTTGTGCTATCTTACGAGGTGCGTTTTAATAGATCATTTAAAACTGTTTTTTTTTTTTATTTGTCTGGATAACAAGAAGAAAAAAAAAGAAAAAGAAAAAAAGAAACGGACGGAGAAAAAAGAAAACATAAAAAAAAAAAAAAAAAAAAAAAAAAAGAAAAAAGGAAAAAAGAAGAAAAAGAAAGTGAATGTAAATAACGAAGTGTGAGAATCACGTTCGTGGTTCTCCGTGTTTTTCTGCAAATACGAAGAGAGTGGAGTTTATTGATTTTACGAGAACGAACATATTTCGGATATAGCACGTTCCTCTTAAAAGTTATACGTAAACAAAAATTATATGATTGCAAAATATTATTGAGATCAAATGTTTCGTCAAAAAAAGGCCGTTTCTTTTTTTCGTTTTCGTTTTTTTCCTCTTTTTTTTTCCTTTCTTCTGTTTTTTTTTTCTTTTTTAATTTCTTCGTTAAGTCGATTATATTGAAAAATTAAAATGAAATAAAATAAAATGAAATAAAATAAAATAAAATAAAATAAAATAAAATAAAATAAAAAATACTATAATATTCTAGCTTACCTGTATTTTTTTTGTTTTGTTTTGTTTTTTTTTTCCCCCATTAAAACGAGCTTCGTGATGATGGTTACAAAGCTATCGACACATTGATTATCGGCTGTCAATGAGCTGTAACAAAGAACGCTTGGATATTTTTTCTTTTTTATTTATTTTTTTTTCTTTTTTTTTTTTTTTTTATTTTAAGATTCGTACCACATAGATATATATATATATATAATAATTTCCAGAGAAACTTCGAGCAAGGTGTTATAATCGAATGTTATTATACTTTTGTTAAAAAAATTAAATCATCATCTTGTTAATTAAATATTGTTAAATCATGTTATATTTAAGAATAACTTGAGAATATGTGGAATGTTTAAAGGCACCGAGATAAAACTTTTATGAATTTTCTTTTCAATTTGTAAGATCTCATTTATTTGTGAAAAAAAAAAAAAACCAAATATCACGAAAGAAATATTATATATCTGTGTATGTATAGACACGTACACACACACACACACACACACACACACACATACACAAGAAAGAAGAACAGAGTGCTGCAAATCGTAGAAATGTTAAGTTTTGCGTTGCTGAAGGGCTGACTCGTCGACGACTTTTACTACTTTCCTTCAGCACAAAATAACCACCATTAGTATCTTTACTCGTGCGAAGAAGCCAGTAGGAGGAGTACAGTCTTCCTATAAATTTATGAGCATACTTTGGCTTTTTCTTTTCTCCTTTTTTGTATATATATATATATATATATCTCTCTTTCTTTCTTATTTCTTTTCTTTTTCTAAAATTTTATCTCAAAAGAGTATCAATCATATATACGTCAAATCATTTTAATCTTTTTCACATTTCATTATTTTTTTATTTGTTTACTTATTTATTTATTTATGATTTATTTACTTAACATTTTTAACAAATAGAGATAACAATGAAGTTTCCAGAGAATAAATTTTATCGAATGAATGCGCTCATTCAAAAAACAAAAAAATAAATAAATAAATAAATGCATAAAAAGAAAAAGAAATAAAAAAGAAAAACTCGTTTATTCCTCGTTTAATCACTATTATTCTTCCGAATAATTCGACTAACGTTACACATATATATTTATATATATATATATATATAAAAGCTTTTTATTATAGACGCTATTTATGACATCCCATTTTCAATAGGATCTCGAGAAAATACGAGGTTTTTATAGGTACGATCGTTTAAATGCGATTCTTTTGGTTTGACATGTGAAACCTGTTAAAGTTATACTTTAACTCATGGTGTTACAGTTAAACCTTTATAAATAATTCAAAATTCATGAGGATTTATCTATGAATTTATGGATTACACGAATATGATCGTTTTTTTTTTTTTATGCGAATTATTATTGAAATCTCTTATAAAAAGTTCATCTTCGGAAACATAATATATTTCAACCTGTTAATCTAACAAATCTTATTGGCTGCTTCCATATACGATTTCATTCACTGTGGATTGATAAAACCAGCACGTATCTTCTCTCTCTCTCTCTTTCTCTCTCTTTCGCTCGAAGTACAACTTTCGATCGAATATAGACGAGTCTCTACGTTACGCGAATCAACGTGTCGCGTATATACCTCTTCCGACACGTTTACGTCCTTTCCGATGCGGAAACCCACTTACTGAATATGTACATGTACATGTACATATGCATATTACGAAAATGTAAAAAAGAGAGAGAAAAAGCGAGAACGAAATATATATATATATATGCATATAGACATCGTGTAAACATTTTTATTATTTTAAAATGAAAAAGTAAAACACAAGGTTTGAAAGTAAACATAAAATGTGAATTTTTAAAATTTAATACCAATAAAATTTTCGATTAATTCGAAAGAAATAACATTATCGAGAATGTATATTCGAAAGTATTTAAAGTAATAAAAAATGGTGCTTCTGTTTTTTTTTCCTATTTTTTTTTCTTTTTTTTTTTTTTTTTTTTATGTACATATCTACTTACGTAGATACTTACTTAGCTATGTATCTGCCAAGAACGATCGTCGATCGTTACGGGTAGAGAGAAAGATTTAATGTTGGTCTATCTTCGTGAACGACCATGAGCAACATATACTTCTGGTGAACTCGGTGAGATTTTATAGGATTCCAAAGAGGATAGAAAAAGGTGATGGTGGTAAGGGGCGGGTGACTGCGGGTGAAAAGAAAAAGTGGAGTGAGTTACACGGAGAAGAGAAATAATGGTGGATGCAGTACTATCCTTGCTTCCGATCGATTTCCCTTCTACTTCATTCTCCTTCTCATTAATTGATCCTTCCATGCGTTCTCTTTCCTCATTTCTTCTTTCTTTCTTTTTTTTTTTTTTCTTAATTTTATTTTATTTCAATTTATTTTATTT
Source organism: Vespa crabro (assembly GCF_910589235.1). Classification (NCBI taxonomy): domain Eukaryota; kingdom Metazoa; phylum Arthropoda; class Insecta; order Hymenoptera; family Vespidae; genus Vespa; species Vespa crabro. Next base: position 2,878,926 of record NC_060973.1, read on the forward strand.
CCCCTTTTCTCATCCCATCTCTACAAACGCGACCCAAATCGCATTTATTTTTTCATTCAATTAACTCTTCGCATATCCTTATGCAGACTTTTCAGGTCGGCAATAACAGTGCTATATACATATATATATATATATATATATATATATATATATATATATACATGTGTATTTACATTTGTTAAATGATTAATTTAATTAATTAGTTTCCTATTGTAAAAGATTCATTTCCGTTAAGTATAAAAAATTATATGCTAATTTAATCAAGTATAAAGTTACATACGAAATTAAATAAACTAAAGTTATGTAATTACGTCATAATAAGTTATCCAAATATCAGTTTTTAATTATAAAATATCTTTAAGAAGTTCACGTTAAAAGAAAGGAATTTAGATTATAAAGGATTAAGAAAGTAATAATAATAATAATAATAATAATAATAATAATAATAATAATAATAATAATAATAATAATAATAATAATAGTAATAGTAATAGTAATAACAATAGTAATAATTATAAAAAGAAAAAGAAAGAAAAAAGGAGGACGAAAGCTTTTTGTAAAGAAAAACGAGTCGAAGAAATGATCAGTTGAAAGTATATAAAATACAACAATAATAATAATAATAATAATAATAATAATAATAATTTATAAAGAATTTGATACAGAATAGGATGCATTAGATTGATTTTTTAAAAGAAGATCTAAGAAAGATATTAGATATCTTGTAGAGGGAAAGCAGCTGCTCGTGTATCTAGAAATCGGCTCGTAGCTGTTTCGAAGAGATGACAGCTTTACCCTGTTACTTCGCTTAGATACCTTTCCAACATGTTCTTACTAGCTTTTACCTCTCTCTCTCTCTCTCTCTCTCTATTTCTATCTCTCTTTCTCTCTCTATTTCTATCTCTCTTTCTCTCTCTCTCTCTTTTTCTCCCCTTTTCAATCTATCTTTCTCTTTCTTACTCCGGATGCCATCATTCTTCTTCAGTGAGACGCGTAAACGACGATGTGACTGCCGGCTGCAGCAAGCGAGATTACTTCGGAATTCGATGCTTAATTTCAACCATCTACGCTCGATTGAAAACCATTCGGAAGGAAAGAGAGAGAAAATTGTAATAATCAAAATAATATATCTAAAATGTATATAACTATATCTATGTATTCATTTATGAATTTATGAACGTATATACGTACATAAATATGTATGTAATATATTTACTTGTAATATTCAAAGATGAACGACTCGAAGGAGGTAGTACAAATGTGTTTAATTAAAAACAAATTGCAGTGGACGGAAATTCAATTAAAGTGTCAACTCTTCTTGTACAGTTAAGTGCGAAGAAAGACAGAAAGACGGACAGAGACAGAGACAGAAAGAGAGAAAGAGAAAGAGAGAGAGAGAGAGAGAGAGAGAGAGAGAGAGAGAGAGAGAGAAAGAGAGTGAAAAAGTAAGAATATATTAGACATGTTACAAGCAGAAAATGAAATACAAAAGTAACAATCTTTTTGAATATCTTTCATACTTTTCACTTTCGGTCTTCGTACTTTATTCACTTTCTTTCCCCCCCCCCCTTCTCTTTCTCCATCTTTCTTTTTCTTACTTTCTTTCTTACTCTTTATATTTCATTCCTGTGAATGTATGTAACAGTTCCTTACTGTTTTATCCAACGATGTACGAGGAAAGATCTTCGTACGTAACTCTTGTACGAAGGTAAAGAAAGAATCTTTATAGTAAGACGAAGGTCGAATAGATACGCCCCTGGCGATATACATACTTAGATGTTTCAGTGTTACTGTTCGTGATATATACTCGATTGGGGTATACAGAGTAATAAGTATTTCAACATGCGCTACAAGACATATACAAATGCATAGTAGAATGTGCCAAAGGTAAAGGAATATAAACGGATGCTTTCTTGGACGAAATATAGTGAGTGTGTGTGTGTGAGAGAGAGAGAGAGAGAGAGAGAGAGAGAGAGAGAGAAAGAAAGAAAGAGATATAGGTTTTGTAATATTGTATAGTCGGAGTCTCTAGAGATAGTAAAATAATGTACCAGATGGTTTTCTTTACATTTAACATGCTTGAATGTGACCACTTTCTACTGGGTTCGATACTTTTTTTATAATTTTGATTCTTTCTTTTTCCTTTTTTTCCCCTCCTCCTCTCCCCTCCCCCTTCCCCCCCTTTTCTTTTGTTATTATTTATTTTTATTATTCTTATTTTATTTTCCTCTTCTATCTATTTCTCTTTCTCTCTCTCTCTCTCTCTCTCTCTCTCTCTCTCTCTCTCTCTCTTTCTCTCTGTCTTTCTCTCTCTCTTTCGTAATGTATACAATAAAATGTGAAATGTACGCGTCAGCTCAAACTTCCTTTAGCATGCACACGCGAGACGTATATACGTACATACGTACATACGTAAACGAAACTGTTGTGATATAAATTACGTTCTCGTTGTTTTGCTTGTGGATCTTATGAAAATAAAATAACTACGATTTCCTGCTATCGTATCCATTCCCTGAGTGTTGGTAATGCATTCGTTTCAGGGAAGAAAATTTCTTGCTATTTTTTATATTTTTCTTTCCTTTACTATTTTCATCATTGTTTCAAATAAAATGTATTATCTACTTACTTACTTACTTACTTACTTACTTACTTACTTATTTATTTACTCTTTGGATTTATCCTTAAATCCAAAGATTTATTATCTCTTTCCTACGGAGAAAGACGAGAACGTCACTCCGTGTAAATACTTTTTTTTTCTTTCTTTCTTTTCTTTTCTTTTTTTTTTTTTTGTTTTCTTTTTTCCCTTTGATTAGATGAAAGATCTGAGTTCGAGGAATTTTTTTTGCTTTTCTTTTATTTTTTTATTTAGTACCTTCATAAATATCTTCTTTTTTACGTAAGTTTTTTCAGCTTATAATTTCGTATCTTCTGTCCCAAATACTTTGTTGTTATTCTTTCAGTTCGATTATCGTTCGATGGAATCAGGTATGATTTAATGATGATGAACAATAGATAAGAGAGAGCAAGAGCAAGAGAAAGAGAGAGAGAGAGAGAGAGAGAGAAAGAGAGAGAAAGATGGACAGATAGATAGACAGATAGATAGATAGATGGATGGATGGAAAGAGATAGAGAAGAAACTTTGCGATTCAAGAATAAACTCATTTCGTCGACAAAAGATTCCTTTCTCGTGGCTGCTAGAGTGGAAGCTAAAATGGGGTCTCATGATTTAATGATCAGAACGCTAGTATATTCTCGGTCTTTTCTTCTTTATATTCTCTTTTTTTTTCTTTTTGTTTTTTTTTTTTTTTCGCAAAAAACTAACTAATTTCGTATAACTCTTAACTTGAATTTAAATTTAGGTCGAACTTATATTTATCAAGAATATTTATAGACATATAACGATTATAGTATAAACAATTAGAATTTAATTAATTGATTTTCCTTTTTTCTTTTTTTTTTTGTTTTTTTGCTTTTTTCTTTCTTTATCGATTAGAGCTCGTTTACAAAAATGAAAATGATTTATTGGCATCGAAATACGTATAATTAACTAAACTAATATCAATTTTGATCGTTCG